>NC_059382.1:3437500-3670000 GCF_019703515.2 Myxocyprinus asiaticus
GAAAGCGATAGTCCGTAATAAAACCTGAATCAACATCGGCTTGGCTTTTCAGAAGTGGCGATAACTCCGAGATCTGAAAGGATTTAAAAGCGACACAGAGATGGCTTTTTTCTTCCTCAACTGGTAAGATATTTTATTGATATGGTTTATGTGTAGTTGTGTAATCACACATATGTCTGTGCTTGTGTGTAGTGAAATACAATAATTATCCTGTAATTGGTGCAGAACTTTTCACTTGCTAGCACACGTGTGTATTTTTCTATATAACGGCAATAATTTATATAAATAAATCCTTTAGTCCTGGGCTTGCCAAGGACATGTGAGTCTTGAAATGATGTTGACCACTGGTTGGTAACAATGACTATTTATAAATGAGTTACTACCATGGTCTATTTGGTCAGAATATCCTGCAGTTATAAAAACTTTACAACGTTTGACCTTATCAGACTAGCAATCATTGTGTCTAATGTTAACGACCGTTGCCTAACTTTTGTAACGTAATTTATTTCAAAACATAAGTCAAAACAACAGCATAAGATATGACACTTGTCTGCTCAGATGACATGTTTTCGGATATCCATCTTTTTCTTTCTTTCGTTATTTATTTGTCCATTTGCTTTGATAAGATGTCCTGTATCCCTGTGTACACCGGTGAACCACATTCATCCACGCAGAGGAGCAGAGCCGAAGCACAACTTACGTCATTACCAAAACAATGTGCTTCCGCAAGACACATGCAGTTATATTTTTTAACCGCTAGAGGGCCAAAAGTTACATAGTGTAGCTTTAAATACATTTAAATAATCCTTTTTATATGATATAGCTGATATAGACCAATGTTATGTAGAAAGATCTCTGATATTGACAGACCTTGATTGAAATCCGCTTTAGGGCAATTAGACCAAAAATGACACCAAAAGACACAAATTCAGAATAAGCAAGTAAAAAACAGCACACATCAACACACTTTATTCAGTTCACTTAGCCTCCATCGTTACATGTTTGACACATTACAGTTTCCCCAAAAGATGTATTGTTAAATCACAAAAAATCATATAACAACTGGTGTCTTATATAACAATGCAGGAAATACATTGTTTCTGCTGTCTCTTGTCAAGTCATTATAGTTGGATAATCAACTCTTACACCGGTTTTTTAACCTGCTTGTTTGAGAAATATCAAGAAAGTAAAACTGGCATTTCACATCATAATTTCAATGTACACTACAGGTAATTTTAGCTAACTTCTTAGATCAGATAATCCCTATTTTTAATATACCTAAATCAGACATTATTCCTTATGACTTTTGCTCACTGGACAACGCTTTTTTGAATGATCCTTAAGAGTACCTAATTGGCTGAAACTCCTTCCACATGTAGGGCAGTGGTACGGTTTTACTCCAGAATGAAGTCTCTCGTGCAGTTTCAGGTTTCCTGATACACTGAAAGTCTTGTCACAATATGAGCACTTGTAAGGTTTCTCTCCAGTATGAATTCTCAGGTGTGTTTTCAAATGGCCGATTGTAATGAAGCCTTTCCCACAATAAGAGCACACATGATCTTTAACACCGGCATGTCTTTTCTGATGATCTTTCAAACTCTGCAGCCATGAAAAACTCCTTCCACAAAGTGAACACGAGTAAGGTTTCTTTATAGCATGAATATTTTGGTGTTTTCTTAGAGCTGATGCTGAAGACAAACTTTTACCACACTGATCACAGTGAAAAGGTTTCTCTCCAGTGTGCACTATCTGGTGTGCTTTCAGGTTTCCTGATATACTGAAAGTCTTGTCACAATATGAGCACTTGTAAGGTTTCTCTCCAGTATGAATTCTCTGGTGTGTTTTCAAATTGCTGGCTGTAATGAAGCCTTTCCCACAATAAGAGCACACATGATCTTTGACACCGGCATATCTTTTCTGATGAACTTTCAAACTCTGCAGCAATGAAAAACTCTTTCCACAAAGTGAACACGAGTAAGGCCTCTTGACCGCATGAACATTTTGGTGGTTTCTTAAAGCTGATGCTGAAGACAAACTTTTACCACACTGATCACAGTGAAACGGTTTCTCTCCAGTATGCACTCTTAAGTGTCTCTTAAGATTGCTTTTATATGTAAAATTCTTTCCACATTGAGAGCAGGTGAAAAGGTTTTTGTCCTCTGTTGTTTGAGGTTTCTGATGCTGTTTCTTCCCAACTTCATTCAGTTCTTGACTTTCCTTTTTCACTTCCACCAGGCCTAAAATCAACATATTAAATAGTCAAAAATCATTTAAATGGAGACACATGTAAAATAATAAAGTGAACCCTAATTTTATTCATGTAATGTTAATATCATCAAATCTGGAAGACAATTGCGGGACAGGATTATTATAATTTAGATGCATTTTTTAGAATACATATTCTATGACATTTCTTTGTTTCTACATCATTACCTTACTACATTATTATTAATACATATTCCGTAATAATTGCATGAAGTTTTGTTGCATCATCAGCAGTCAACAATAAATCAAGAATGGACACCAACCTCTTTGTTCCTCAGTATCTTCATGTTTTATTTGGCATGACTCTGGACAACTCATGTCCTCAAACTCCATCTTCACCATCTTCAGTTGTTGCACCTGGAGTTCTTCCTGCTGGTCTGAAACACTTCTTCTCTTGTAGGATGATGGGAATATTCACAGTATTTATTGGTGAATTGTTGTGGGATTGGCTTCAGTGAAGGTGTGAATTGTCATCAAGTGTAGCATGGAGGCCCAGACACAGATTTTCCTAAAAAGGAAAGAAAGAAAGAAATTAGTTGCTGAGTTTATTTTTCTATACTAATAAAAACATTTGCAACAACCTAACCCTAACTGACAAGAGTTTTAAAATGCAAATTCGAAATGAAAAAAACAAACAAACACATTTACTGAAGTAACCATGTACTTCCATTTCGCTTCTGTGCCACTTTAACTTTCGTGCGTCTTTGTCTGGACTCGAACAGCAGCTGTTGAGTCCTAAGTCCAACGCAGGTGAGCTACCAAGCAAGCCAACAGCACTGGAATAAGTGTGTATATGTGGGTCTGTAATACAAGTGTTAAAATGTGTTTCAAATCAAGATTTAAAGTAAAAGTGTTTTGATATCATAACATAGCGGGGGGTGAGAAATAGAGTGAAAAATATGTATATATTGTACTCATGATTTGTGTGACAATGAATAAAACGCAGTTGTTGTAGTGTTAGTTTCAAAAGGAAACTGCAGCGAAATGTAGAAAGCGGCACATAAATGTCAGTTTGCAAAAATGAATGAATTCTCAGGTGCCTTTTCAAATGGCCGATTGTAATGAAGCCCTTCCCACAATAAGAGCACACATGATCTTTAACACCGGCATGTCTTTTCTGATGATCTTTCAAACTCTGCAGCCATGAAAAACTCTTTCCACAAAGTGAACACAAGTGAGGCCTCTCTATCGCATGAACATTCATGTGGTTTCTTAGAACTCAATCTGAAGTAAAACTTTCACCACATTGATCACAGTAAAAAGGCTTTAGACCAGAGTAAGAGCATAGAAGATCTTTGAATTTGTGTCTCCTTTTAAAACTCTTGCCACACTCAGGGTACGTAAAAGGCATTTCTCCAGTGTGAGTTTGTGTGTGACTCCAAAGAGTGCTTTTATGTGTGAAACTTTTCCCACATTGAGTGAATGTGTAAGGCTTCTCTCCGCTGTGAATTCTTTTGTGATCCTTAAGGCTAATTTTACATTTGAAGGTCCTTCCACACCGAGAGCAGGTGAGAGGGTTTTTGTCCACTGTTCTTTGAGTTCTGTTTTGTGAGAAATCCTTTTCGGTAATGCATTTCTCTCCAGAGGTCTATGGTATTGTTGGTTCTCCACTTCAAGCAGTTCTTGACTTTCCTCTTTTGCTTACATTATGTCTAAAATAACATATTAAAGCATTGCAGATCAAATCAGGATAGGTAAATGTGTAGGGAAGTAAAAGTAAACAGCAGAAAGCAACGGACAAAGCAAACAGTTCTCTCATTGTCGTGTGAATACCACCAGGTAAATAACTGCAATACAAAGTGGTCAATTTAGTCGCATTTTCTATGTTAATTTTATATTTTCTAACCATAGTTTCCAAATCTATTAAACTGCATACCGTTTTTATCCATTGATGTTCCTCAGTAGTTAATAATGAATCAAGAATGGACACCAACCTCTTTGTTCCTCAGTATCTTCATGTTTAATTTGGCATGACTCTGGATAACTCATGTCCTCAAACTCCATCTTCAGCTGTTGCACCCGGAGTTCTTCCTGCTGGTCTGAAGCACTTTTTCTCTTGTATGTTGATGGGAATATTAACAGTATTTATTGGTGAATTATTGTGGGAGTGGCTTCAGTGAAGGTGTGAATTGTCATGGCTGTGTAGCATGGAGGCCCAAATACACAGAGTTTCTGAATGTATATTTCTATACTAATAAATACATTTTAGCATACCAATCATTCATTATATGTTGTTAGTTTATTTTTCTATATTTTATTCTCATGGTTCTCATTCTCTTTTGTCTTATCTTTTCTCATTCTTCTAGTATTTCTCATTTAAAGGAATTCCAGGTTCAATACAAGTGAAGTTGAATTAAAATTATTTGAGGCATAATGTTGATTTCCACAAAAATAATTTAGACTAGTCAAGCAATTTAGATGCTTGCAGGCACTTACACTGGAAGTAAATGTGTCCAGTTCATAAACACTAAACACACTGAGTTGTGAGCGTGATAATACGTGTTAGCATGATTTTAGTGTGATAAAATCACTTTCTAATCATATCTGTTTGAAGTTATATCCAGTACCAGGCAGGGTGGGTTTTGTTGTCATGGCAACGGAGCTGTAATATTGGATATAAATACACAGATAATATTTGTAAGTGAGTTTATCATACAGAAATCCTCATGAATGCTTCCATCTTGTGGCTTCTGAAACTATGTGCATTTAGCGTTTTATGAACTGGCCTCGTTCACTTTCACTCTTAATATCTCACTGTAACTCAAGGGACGAGTTAAAATTATATTTGTGAAGAAATCAACACCATGAAAAAGTGCATGTAAATGCACTTATTATTTAATAGGGCCTTTGCTCACTGGACACCTATTTTTCATATGATCCACTAGAGTATTTGATTGGGTAAAACTCCTTCCACATTGAAGGCAGTGGTACGGTTTCTCTCCAGTATGAACTCTCTCATGTCTTTTCAGGTTTCCTTGATTACTGAAAGTCTCATCACAATGTGAGCATGTGTAAGGTTTCTCTCCAGTATGAATTCTCTGGTGGCTTTTCAACTGGTAGGTTGTAATGAAGCCCTTCCCACACTCAGAGCACACATGATCTTTCACACCGGCATGTCTTTTCTGATGATCTTTCAAACAGTGCAGCCGTGAAAAACTCTTTCCACAAGAACACACGTATGGCCTCACATGAACATTCAGGTGGGTTTTTAGAAATGATGCAGAAGGAAAACTTTCACCACACTGATCACAGTGAAAAGGCTTTAGACCAGAGTGAGAGAGTAGATGTCTTTTGAGATTATTTGCACATTTAAAACTCTTGCCACACTCAAGGCACGTAAACGGCTTTTCTACAGTGTGAGTTTGTGTGTGGATCTTAAGAGTTTGTTTATGTCTAAAACTGTTTCCACACTGATTGCATGTGTAAGGTTTCTCTCCAGTGTGAATTCTTAAGTGTCTCTTAAGGTTGCTTTTCTTTATAAAATTCTTTCCACATTGAGAGCAGGTGAAATGGTTTTTGTTCTCTGTTGTTTGAGGTTTCTGATGCTGTTTCTTCCCAACTTCATTCAGTGCTTGACTTTCCTCTTTCACTTCCACCGGACCTAAAATCAACATATTAAATAGTCAAAAATAAATTCAATGGAGACACATTTAAAATAGCAGGATGCAGATGTATCTGATGTGTCATTCTCATGTTAATACCATAAAATATGGAAGACATTTACATTTATGCATTTGGCAGATGCTTTTATCCAAAGCGATTTACAGTGCCCTTATTACAGGGACAATCCCCCCAGAGCAACCTGGAGTTAAGTGCCTTGCTCAAGGACACAATGGTGGTGGCTGTGGGGATTGAACCGGCAACCTTCTGATTACCAGTTATGTGCTTTAGCCCACTATGCCACCACCAGACAGCATCACCCTGTAGCTCAAGACTGGTTGCCCACTGAAGCTAAGCAGGGTTGAGCCTGGTCAGTACCTGGATGGGAGACCTCCTGGGGAAAACTACGGCTGCTACTGTAAAAGGTGTTAGGGAGGCCAGCAGAGGGTGCTTACTCTGAGGACTGTGTAGGTCCTAATGCCCCAGTATTGTGATGGGGTCACTATACTGTAAAAAGGCACCGTCCTTCAGATGAGACGTTAAACCGAGGTCCTGACTCTCTGTGGTCATTAAAAATCCCAGGGCTCTTCTTGTAAAGAGTAGGGGTGTAACCCTGGTGTCCTGGCCAAATTTCCCCCATTGGCCCTTATCAATCATGGCTTCCTAATAATCCCCATCCATTAATTGGCTCAATAACTCCACTCTCTCCTCTCCACCAATAGCTGGTATGTGGTGAGTGTACTGGCGCACTATGGCTGCTGTCGCATCATCCAGGTGGATGCTGCACACTGGTGGTGGTTGAGGAGAGTCCCTTGTTCACTGTGTAAAGCGCTTTGAGTGTAGTGTCAGAAAAGCACTATATAAATGTAACATTCATTCATTCATTCGCTGAATCTACATTATTATTAATACATATAATAATTGCCTGAACTTTTGTTACATGAATGTTCCTCAGCAGTCAATAATGAAGAATCAATAATGGACACCAACCTATTTGTTCCTCAGTATCTTCATGTTTTATTCTGGATGACTCTGGATCACGCATGTCCTCTCTCTCTTCTTTAACAAACTCCATCTTTTCCACAGTATAACAAACAGATTTCAGTTGTTGCACCTGGAGTTCTTCCTGCTGGTCTGGAGCACTTCTTCTCTTGTAGGATGATGGGAATATTCACAGTATTTATTGGTGAATTGTTGTGAGAGTGGCTTCAATGAAGGTGTGAACTGTGAACGCTGTGAGGTACAGAATCCCAGAGCACCAGATCTGCAAAATAAAAAATTAATTACTGAATTTTTTTTTTATACTAATAAATACGTTTAAGCATTTTCAATTCTTGACGTTTTTATATTTTATTTTATACGTCATGTTATTTTTCTTAACGTTATTGTCGCAGTTTTGTCCATCTTGCCAAATCTCATTCTTATGTTATATTTATTATCTCATTTAATTTTTACATGAATTTAAGATGGTTGTTTGGGTCCCCTCAGTAACATATGGATGAACAAATACCAAAATTACTGTAAAAGTAATTGGAAATAGAACGCAGACAAAAATCTATAAATAAATACAGATTTTGTTCCCCCCATAACCAACACAGCCATGAAATTTTCTCAATTTGAGTTTTAATTTCTAATTTTAATTGCTGTGGCTGATGTTTGCTGGGCTTCAATGTTTTGATTTTTGTCTTCCAGGTTCTGCGTAATGGCAAAAGTGACACTACAACTGCACTGACAGCATTTTAATTAATCCGTAAAATGAGGGATGTGTGATTTTAAGTAATGTTTTGGTACTTTTTAGTATTTCAGTAAAATGTTCAACCTGTTCTTGTTACACAGAGGGCAAAATGCACGTTAAAATACCCCACAAAAGTGATGATCCTGCAGTTTATCATTTTTTAGTGCAATAATAAAAAATAAAAAAAGACAACAAAGAATATAAAAGTATAAAAACATCATACAGATTGCAGAGTGAAATGGTTTAAAGGACTATGGAGTCGCTGGAGGTAACTAGAGTGTCAAAACAGGGCTTAGCACACTAAAATGTACATTTGTATTTTAAAATCTTTGCTAGAAAAATACTCTTTACACCTTTATCAAAATTGTGACAGACAAATAAAACATCTTTACATGACAAAGAAAAACTCTAATAAGAATACACATACAAAACAATACAAAAATCCTTGCAAAACATTGTTGTAGGTGTGCACTCACTGAAGAGATACCTTCATGCCATCCCAGATGTGTATGACTTTCTTTCTTCCTCTGAACACAAATTAAGGTTTTAAGAAGAATATCTCAGCTCTGTAGGTACAGACAATGCAAGTGAATGGTAGCCAGAACCTTGAAGCTCAAAAAGCACATAAAGTCAGCATAAAAGTAATTCAGAAGATTCCAGTGGTTTCATCCAAGTCTTCAGACGTGATATGATAAGTGTGGGTGAAAAAAGGTGAAAGTGGAGAATTTATAGTAAAAAATGACTTAAATATTGATTTGTTTCTCACGTACACTTATAAGATCACTTCTAAAGACATGGATTAAACCACTGGAGTGGTATGGATTACTTTTATGTGCCTTTATGTGCTTTTTGAGTTTCAAAGTTCTGGCCGCAATTCACTTGCATTGTATGAACCAACAGAGCGGAAATATTCTTCTAAAATCTTCATTTGTGTTCAGCAGAAGAAAGAAAGTATTACACATCTGGGATGACATGAGGGAGAGTAAATAATAAGAGAGGGTGAACTATACCTTTCAGGCCAATTTCCACATGAACAATTAAACTGCCTTCAGGACTCCCATAGTGCAATAATGTACAAATATGTCACGTACATATGTAAATTCACTCATATTTAATTCAATAACTGTACGCACCCCTACCCTGCAGATGTATTATCACATGCACATATGCCATTCTGTTATATGTCCTATTTTTTATTTATTTTATTGTATGTCTATTTATCCTCTTACCTTGTTATATGTTATGTGTGCACTTGCTTGTTTTTCCTATCACAAAAAAAAAAAAAATTCCTTGTGTACGTGAGCACGCTTGGCAATAAAGCTCATTCTGATTGTGATTCTAAATGTGGCAATTTACAGGAGATCAGAGACGTCACCATAATGAATGAGGTGAAAACAGGGAACAGCTGGCGTTAAATAAAGAGGCTTTACAGCAGCTGTTAAAAGTGATGGCCCTGTTATTTCTGTCAGGCTTTTAATACCAATGAAACAAGTATTTCAGGAAAATTAGGAAAGATTAAATGAACACAATGTTTGCCATTAGAAAAATAAGAGTATTTTGGTGTTGGCTACACATCGGTGGTCTTGAAAACAGCGGTAACAACAAGAAAGATTACTTTAATATTTCTTTTAATTTTGACCCTCTGGTTTTAAGTGGCAGTCTTTTAATTCTCTAAATATTGTATATTGCAGTGATTTCCAAAACGTGGTGTTTTAGCTGCTTTTCTCTCAAGCCTTTCCATTGCATTTGCAAATGATCACTCTTAAATACACTTAAATAATCATTTTGATATGATATAGCTGATATAGACCAATGTTATGTAGAAAGAGCTCTGATATTGACAGACCTTGATTGAAATCCGCTTTAGGGCAATTAGACCAAAAATGACACCAAAAGACACAAATTCAGAATAAGCAAGTAAAAAACAGCACACATCAACACACTTTATTCAGTTCACTTAGCCTCCATCGTTACATGTTTAACACATTACAGTTTCCCCAAAAGATGTATTGTTAAATCACAAAAAATCATATAACAACTGGTGTCTTATATAACAATGCAGGAAATACATTGTTTCTGCTGTCTCTTGTCAAGTCATTATAGTTGGATAATCAACTCTTACACCGGTTTTTTAACCTGCTTGTTTGAGAAATATCAAGAAAGTAAAACTGGCATTTCACATCATAATTTCAATGTACACTACAGGTAATTTTAGCTAACTTCTTAGATCAGATAATCCCTATTTTTAATATACCTAAATCAGACATTATTCCTTATGACTTTTGCTCACTGGACAACGCTTTTTTGAATGATCCTTAAGAGTACCTAATTGGCTGAAACTCCTTCCACATGTAGGGCAGTGGTACGGTTTTACTCCAGAATGAAGTCTCTCGTGCAGTTTCAGGTTTCCTGATACACTGAAAGTCTTGTCACAATGTGAGCACTTGTAAGGTTTCTCTCCAGTATGAATTCTCAGGTGCCTTTTCAAATTGCTAGCTGTAATGAAGCCTTTCCCACAATAAGTGCACACATGATCTCTCACACCGGTATATCTTTTCTGATGAACTTTCAAACTCTGTAGCCATGAAAAACTCCTTCCACAAAGTGAACACGAGTAAGGCCTCTTGACCGCATGAACATTTTGGTGGTTTCTTAGAGTTGATGCTGAAGAAAAACGTGCACCACACTGATCACAGTGAAACGGTTTCTCTCCAGTATGCACTCTTAAGTGTCTCTTAAGATTGCTTTTATATGTAAAATTCTTTCCACATTGAGAGCAGGTGAAAAGGTTTTTGTCCTCTGTTGTTTGAGGTTTCTGATGCTGTTTCTTCCCAACTTCATTCAGTTCTTGACTTTCCTTTTTCACTTCCACCAGGCCTAAAATCAACATATTAAACAGTCAAAAATGTATTCAAGGAAAATGCATGAAAAATATTAAAGCGAACCCTAATTTAAAAGCAGCACGCAGATGTATCTGATGTGTCATTCTCATGTTAATACCATCAAATCAGGAAGACAACTACGGTATAAGGTTATGACACCAACCTATTTGTTCTTCAGTATCTTCGTGTTTTATTTGGCATGACTCTGGATAGCTCGTGTCCTCTTTCTCCTCTTTAACAAACTCCATCTTCACCATCTTCAGTTGTTGCACCTGGAGTTCTTCCTGCTGGTCTGGAGCACTTCTTCTCTTGTACGATGATGGGAATATTCACAGTATTTATTGGTGAATTGTTGTGGGAGTGGCTTCAGTGAAGGTGTGAAATGTCATCATGTGTAGCATGAAGGCCCAAAGACACAGAGTTAAATGATAAGTTGCCGAATTTATATTTTTGTACTAATAGCCTACATTTTATATTATTTATATGGTGTTTGTTTATTTTCTATATTTAATTCACATTCTCTTTTGTCTAACTTACCTTATCTTGTTCGCAGTGAGAAAAGGCCTTTAGGAATTTTTTGGTTATTCTTCACACTCTTGGTGGAGTTTTTGAGTTCTGTTTTGTGAGTAATTCTTTTCAGTCTGTGAGCAACAAAATTATTTTCCACAATCATGAAATTCCTCTCCTTTTCATTAAGATAATGATTTATTTTTTATTTATAAAAAAACATATTAAATTGTAGAAAGCAACAGACATCAAGTATCTATTTGTTTGTGATTGTTTTGATCTGATAACTGCTACTTTTGTCATTGTCATGTTTATAACATCAAACAGACAACCACTACACAAGATTGATGCATTCATCAGTACTTACAGCCTCTTACTCCGATGCATTACATTTGAGAAAAAAAAATAAAATAAAAAAAAAAAATTGTAAAACGGCCCATATGGAAACAAATAAAAAAGCAAAACATACCGAAATTAAAAGGAATGTAATGTAATTAAATGGGAGCCTAACAATGTGATAAAACACATACCGATTTTGAACCCCAAAACCATACAAATCAGTGAATAATTAAGAGTTGAATGGAACATTCACATAACCTCTATTCCGTTCAGTATAGCCCCATTCAGACTAAACTCATCATTAGATGTAGGTTTAAGTGTGTATTTGTTTACCTTTTGTAGTATATGTTCTCTCCTCTCTTCGGATTGTCTTTGCGCTCTCACTCAAACTGCTGCCGCAAACGCGCTCTCCACTGTCGTAAACACAATGAGCTTGTCATCCTCCAGGGGGCGCTGTATGGTCAAAGGTTTTTATTTTCTTATTTTTTTTTATTATTATTATTATTATTAACTGTTTGCATGTAACAATACATAACAGAAAAAAATATAACAATACTATACATGTGTACATACAATTTCCAGAATATTACGTACGAGGGACATAAAGTGATGGCACAAAGGGGAAAAAATAAAATAAAGGGAGAAAAAACTTATCCCAATATTGTATCTCCATTCATAATAGACTTCATAATCTTATTTATTATCTGGGATGGCTTAAAGGCTTTTTTGTTTATTTTAAGTTTACACAGAGAATCAGCAAATCCTTTTATCTCAGAGTGAAATAAAATAAAGTTAGGTTTAGATGCTATCATTCTGGATTTGTGGATATTATATTTTCCCAACAAGCACAGGATTTTGACAGCATTGTCTAAGAGAACAGAGCCAGTGTTACAGAATAGAAACAGGACCAACACACACTCATGGCAAAATCGTCAGGATTTGTACGACTTTTCTAAATTTGGCTAATACGTATAATATCGTGCGACTCGTTTGAATTTCTATGACTTTCACTTCATGCCAATGACGTCGCTGGACATCGTTTCCATCTAATAAGCGACAATTACTTGCTTCTGTCACACACAACAGCTTCCTATCATGTTTACACACTCTACTGATTGGTTAAGATTAGATAAGGGGTTTGGGTAATGGCATAATATTAATAAGTATGTCCTTAACGCCTCGTGCACGGAACCTGCGCTTACTTCCACATTAGGCACTCGGGAATTTGCACGTGATGAAGTCATAAGAGTTTATGCGAACAACATCATGTGAGACCATACGAAACAGCCAACTCATAAATTATGTACGAAGTTTCATGAGATCGGTTTGAACAGGATCATTTCTTCTTTGATGTCAATTAGATTATTAAAGGAATTAAAAATAAGTATTGCGATCTCAGTCCAGAATGAAAAGGAACATCTAAAAAATAGATGAGGCACCGATTCAAATTCAGAATCACAAAAAGAACATTCCAGTTGAATTTACATAAATGTATAGTCCAGGTGTTATGAAAAGATACTGAAAGATTACTTTGTTGACATAAAACCATTGCTTTTGGAGCAAAACTGGTCGTAGAAAGTAATGTTTTTCTAATATGTATGTTGTTGCACATACAATCTAAAAGATCTACTCCACCTATCATCAAACAAGGTGGTTCTTCCTTTTGTGATGAATACTGTAGCGAGGATTTAATAAGATGAAGCTTAATTGATATGCCATTAATCACCCTTGAAATCTCAATACGAGTGACATTAACATTATTTAAAAAAAAATCTTAACTAATTGGATTCCCGCTATTGTCAATAAAGTTGGAAATAAAAATAATATTCTTCTCAGCACAACTTTTGTTAAATATGGTCCTGTTTCTATGCAAAACATACTGATTGTTCAATACAATACATCAATGAGGTGAAAAGTTATGCTTGAAAGCGAACTTCTATGAGTCCAATGCTTGCTTGTGGAAATTAGCTAGTTTGATGGGCAATTTGTTACAGTTAAAATTGCTAATCTACGCCCCTGCTATTCCCACAATAAGAGCACACATGATCTCTCACAACAGTGTGTATTTTATGATGATCTTTCAAACAGTGCAGCCATGAAAAACTCTTTCCACAAAATGAACACGAGTGAGGCCTTGCATGAACATTCATGTGGTTTCTTAGAACTGATGCTGAAGTAAAACTTTCCCCACACTCATCACGGTGAAAAGGCCTAAGACCAGAGTGAGAGCATAGATGATCTTTGAGACTATCTTGGCATATGAATTTGTTTTCCACACTAAGGGCATGTAAAAGGCTTTTCTTTAGTATGAGTTTGTGTGTGGACCTTAAGAGACTGTTTACATCTAAAACTTTTTCCACACTGAGTACATGTGTAAGGTTTCTCGCCGATGTGAATTCTTAAGTGTATCTCTAGGTTTGCTTTACATGTGAAACTCTTTCCACACTGAGAGCAGGTAACAAGGTTTATGTCCTGGTTTTTTGCCACTTCTGAAATTATAAGGCTTCTGAAACTTATGTTTTTCCACCACTTCATTTAGTTTTTGACATTCCTCTTTTTCTACCATGTCTAAAAGTTTGACATATTAAATCATTGCAAATCAAATCAGGAGAGACAAATGTGATGGAAAGTAAAAGTGAACTCAAAAGTTATTTATTAAAAAGCTTCCTGCTTCGCTACTGTTCGGACACTCTTGCTTACTGCTCCATGCTTTGCTACCTTGCTTTTGCAGTTTAACCTCTTATTTTCATATCAGCAATTCAGCACAGTGCTCAAACTACCTAATTTGGCACCCACACTAAAACCAGAGGACTTTTGGGACTGAAATATTGCTACAAAAATGGATTTTCTGTCAAAGCGATCTACCAGCCTCCTACTACCGGCAGTTTACAATTCTGAAACGGGACAACACAGCTGCCTTCACACGAGAAAGAAAATACCTCCCTTCGGCTCAAACTCTACTTGCTGCTCAAACTGCCACAAACTTCTACAAAAGATTGCAGTTCTTGAAAAAAGTTACTTGCGGTTCTGCCACCCCAGATGGAACACACAGGAGAGCATCACCATGGACCCATGATTATTACAGCCGGTGAATCTAATGTACCTCGACGGAGCCTAGATAAACCAGCAGAACAGTTGCCAAAAGTAACTGGTGAAAGTGAGAGCACAAACTGATGGCATAAGCAGGGAGTTAGATTCAAAGGTGCTTGAGACATCAGATTGTCACGAGTATCACATAATCATCCACCCCAGATACGGCTATGACCCGACTACCCAATACTGGTATTCTTCCACCCCGAGAGATTTGAACCTCTAATGTATGTGGATGAAGATATCCAGAATGAAATCGGACAAAGATCACATCAGTCAGTTGCTAACATTGAAGCTGGCTGCCGCTCAAGGGTGAGCAGGCATTGGTGCACTGCTGAGATTACAGCCGAGCCCAGCACTCTGATATTGGGTGACTTCATCATCAGAAACATTGGTAACAGGGATACCACTACTTGCTGCCTTCCTCGAGCAATGGTTTCTGATGTAAACAAGGAACTTCAGAACATTCTGATGAATCATAAGACTGTAAATGGGTGTGGTGATGGGGGCGTGGCCGAGCGACATCTGTGGAGAGCGAGGCAGAGAGAGTCAGTACGGTAAGGATTGACACCTGTGGGAAATCACCGCTAACAGCTGTTTTGTGTCTGCAGTGAGAGCGGAGAGGGATTTAAAGGGCAATCCAGACCGCCAGAGGGGAGAGAGAGAGCCGAGCTTGAAGCTGTGCGTGTGTGCTGAAAAGCAAATATTTGAGTTGGTGCTTATAGCTGAAAAGCGATCTTTTCTGTTAATAAAATGTTGACGTTGGCATGTTCACCCAGCTCCCGTTTCCTCTTTACATGACCGAACGAACCTGTTACTGTCAGGTTATTGTACATGTGGGGAAAAATTATATTCAGAAGGAGCAGTCACAACTTCTTAAGAGGGATTTCAATTAACTCTTTGAAACACTTCAGTTCAGTCATTCATCAGTGGACTGCTCCCAGTGCGAGGAACAAATATGTTTTCTCGGTTGCTAAGTCTAAACACTTGGCTGCACAAAACCTGAGACAAGAGAGGACTGAACTACATTGATAACTTCAATCTTTTCTGGAGTCAGTGAGAACTGTTTAAATCAGATGGCCTCCATCCAAACAAACTTGGTGCAAAAGTGCTAAAGGACAATATCTACTTTTCCCTCCTTCATCCTTCTGCATCGTGCACAAATCCACTCAAACTGGATGGCACACAAACACCACCGCAGTGTCAGGGTGACCACAGGGGTGCATTTCAGTGCCTGTATGGACATTTGATCAATAGCACAGCACAGCCACAACATTCACAGCTCAGGGATACAATCCAGGCTGAGCCCCACACACAGAGCATACCACAGTCGGACTGTGACGACTTAGAACAACTCCAAGATACAGGACCCCAGGACGAATTCCTGGAAAAAAATTGAGCCAAGATAACATACTTCAGCCTCCAAAAACACACTTTCTCACTCTCGCCAACATCTCCACTTCTGAGCTTCTCTGAGAAAATGGAGGAACTAGTGTATGCTGGAAGAAATCTCTCCCACTCTTTTGCTGCAAGCCCCCAGATAACAACCAAAAAATGGCAGGCCCCTCTACCACCAAAGCCTGCAGATCCAGCTCACCCTCCCCCTCCTTCAGAGAGAGCTGCCACAAACGTCCTTCTTCTGCTCTCGGTGAACAACAAACAACTGATAACAGCTCTCAGTGATATGTGTCGGGTCCCCGCTACGGAAGCAGCAACATTCACAAATGTACACTGAACAAGTAGGAACCCAATGTGCCTGTAACCTTCTCTGTATCTGTTCGATTGAGTGATATAAAGACAAAGGTATTCTCAAGACATATGGTAAACCTATCTAATCTGTTGCTTAATAGTTGTCAATCTGATATTGCTGGGGTGCCAAAAACCGATACTGTCAAGTTAGCACTTTCAAAAATCCACTCACTAAAGAACAAGTCGTTTCTGGTCAATGACCTCAACACCACAAACAACCTGGATTTTATGTTTCTAAATGAGACTTGGTTAGATAACAGCTGCAGTGCAACAGTCCTCAATGAATTAGCCCCTCCAAACTTTACATTTATTGGTGTCTGCAGAGCTGTCAGGAGAGGTGGAGGATTAGTTGCAATATTTAAAGATGTCTTTCAATGCAAGCGTCACTTGGTGATTACTTGACCTTTGAATATCAAAGTATTGTACTAAAAGGTGCTCCACGCATTCTATTTATAATTATTTATAGGCCTCCAAAATACTCTCCAGCCTTTGTTGATGATTTTACAGTACTGTTATTTACATTTATTCTTTTGGCAGATGCTTTTATCCAAAGTGACTTACAAAAGAGGAATACATTATAAGTGAATCATCTTAAGGAGACAGTGGTACGAAAAGTGCTGTATTACAAAGTTTCACTAGCATCAGAATAGTAGTATACAAGACAGATAAAAGTGCAACAAGAATGTTTTTTTGTTTTTGTTTTGTGACTGGTTAAGTGCTCATGGAAAAGATGTGTTTTTAGCCGTTTTTTGAAGACAGAGAGTGAGTCAGCTTCACGAATGGAGTTGGGAAGTTCATTCCACCAACGTGGTAAAGTGAAACCGAAAGTCTGGGAAAGTATTTTGGTGCCTTTTTGTGTTGGTACAACAAGGCGACGTTCCTTAGCCGACCGCAGGCTTCTAGTGGGCGCGTAGCTCTGCAGAAGTGATTTTAGATATGCTGGAGCAGACCCAGTGACTGTTCTGTATGCCAGCATCAGAGCCTTGAATTTGATACGTGCATCAACTGGCAGCCATTGAAGAGAGACAAGGAGTGGTGTAACATGCGCTCTCTTTGGTTCATTAAAGCCCAGACGTGCTGCTGCATTCTGGATCATTTGCAGGGGTCTAATTGTGCATGCAGGGAGGCCTGCAATGTGAGCGTTACAGTAGTCCAGTCTAGTTATGACAAGTGACTGAACAAGAAGTTGTGTTGCACGTTCAGGGAGGAAGGGTCTTATCTTCCTGAAATTGTAGAGTGCAAATCTACATGATCGTGCTGTCTTTGAGATGCGGTCTGTGAAATCGAGTTGATTATCGATGGTTACCCCTAGATTTCTGTTATCAGCAACTTCCTCTGAATTTGACTGTTTTGTTATTGCTGGGGATTTCAACATTGATATAGATAATCCTGAACAAAACACTGCAAAATAATTCACAACGATTTTAAACACTTTTTATCTGACTCAGCATGTAGATGGACACACAC
Source organism: Myxocyprinus asiaticus (assembly GCF_019703515.2). Taxonomy (NCBI): domain Eukaryota; kingdom Metazoa; phylum Chordata; class Actinopteri; order Cypriniformes; family Catostomidae; genus Myxocyprinus; species Myxocyprinus asiaticus. Next base: position 3,455,135 of record NC_059382.1, read on the forward strand.
ACAATCGTGGACACACTCTGGATTTGCTCATTAGCAAGGGTCTGGACATTTCATCCACTCTTATTAAGAATGTAGCGTTATCCGGCCGTTTCTGTATTTTCTTTGATATACTGATTTCTCCTGTCACTGAAGTTAGATCTGTCTCTGTCAAAAAGAGGTACATAAATGAGAATACTAGTGTGCAATTTATGAAGCTTATGTCTATATGACACCAAAGATATCCGCAGACGGTGTTGATGTTCTCCTCGATAACTTTAACTCAAAAGTTAAAAATGCTTTTGATGGCATTGCTCCTGTAAAGGTCAGGACGTTCACTGGCAGGCGTAAAGCACCTTGGAGAAACACAACAGCAGTACAAAGCATGAAAAGAAAATGCAGGAAAGCAGAACGAATGTGGAGGAAAGTCCATTATAACATCTCCAAAGACAACCTTCATGCTTTCAATTTGGAACTAGGCACAGCTAGACAGACTCTCTTCTCAAACATTATAAACGGCAACATAAACAACACCCACACTCTTTTTGCTACTGTATAGAGACTGACTAACCCCCCAACACAGGTTCCCTGTGAAATGCTGTTTGACAGCAAATGCAACGAGTTTGCATCTTTTTTCATGAAGAAGATCAATGATATTAGAATGACGATCAGCTTGTCCACATGTTGCACTGAGGTTAGACAGCACCCACCACAAAAACGTAAGAATTTAGTTAGGTTGGGAGGCCTGGGTAGCTCAGCGAGTAAAGACGCTGACCACCACCCCTGGAGTCGCAAGTTCGAATCCAGGGTGTACTGAGTGACTCAAGCCAGGTCTCCTAAGCAACAAAATTGGCCCGGTTGTTAGGGAGGGTAGAGTTACATGGGGTAACCTCCTCGTAGTCACCATAATGTGGTTCTTGCTCTCGGAGTGGCGAGTTGTGCGTGGATGACGTGGAGTCCTCCGCCACCCAGATTGAGATGAGTCATTAAGCCATAACGAGGACTTAGAGCGCATTGGGAATTGGGCATTCCAAATTGGGGAGAAAAGGGGAGAGGAAAAACAAAAAGAATTTAGGTTAAGCCTCCCCCGGGCCCTGGGCTAGCTCATGAATATTAATTAAAAAACCAGCTCTACACAGGTTAACCAACATCATAATAAGCTTATTAATATTCATTAGCCTAAATATTCACTCTAGACCCAGAGAGTCACAAACTACCAACATACAGTATATGATCACAGAAGACTCGCCAATTACACGTATGTCATTGTCTCAAATAAATCTCTGAAACCCAAAAGGTGCAGGGGATCGTCATGCTCTGTTTACATTGTCATCGTACAGTTCAGTCTGTTACAATTCACTGACGTCCTCAGCTGATTTTGATTAGGCTGATCTCTGAAAACAAACTCTCTCTGGTTTAAGGGTGAATTCAATTATAAGCGCTAAGTGTATGGAGCCAATTCAGACCAGTAATGCATATAAATACATATTTTTATAACGTGAACCAACATCCTCATGTGATTTTTTTTCGATGTTAAAATAATATCTCTTATCGCAGAGACAATTATAGCCTACAGTAAGTAAGCTATTTGTAGGTTGATTTCCCCTGAAGACTGTAAACACAGGCTCTGTAGTGCTCTCAAAATTTTGTTCCCTTAGTTTGAGTGACATGTCAACTTCTGGCTCAACCAACTGCGTGACTTTGGGGCAGGAGTATCTGTAATACACTGTTTAGCTGTGAATTGACTAGTTTTTGCTAACAATAGCAGACTAAGAGTAGCAAGAGTGTTCAAATTACAGAGTTTGGTGGCGCTGAAATTACACAGTTCATATTAAAATTCATATTTGATCTTGTGCACCCTAGTGGTGGGGTGCTGGGCTGCAGCCCAGGTTGCCCATTGGGTTAACACAGCCCAGTACATTACAGCATCTAAACACATCGACCTGCTGTCTTGACATTCACCCCACATCATTTTTCACAAATGTATTTAACTCAATACCTCAGTCCTTTCAGGCATGTTGAAGTCCCTAAAAGCTGCAGTTGTTTAGCCCCTTCTAAAAAAGAACAATCTGAATAACTAAAAACCCAATTTCAAATCTTCCTTTCATAGGCAAGATCATTGAAAATGTTGTTTTCAATCAGCTGAATATGACCTTAAACTCAAATGGCTACTTGGACAATTTCCAGTCTGGTTTCCAACAGCATCATAGCACAGAGACAGCGCTCATAAAGATTCTTAATGGTATTCAGTTAAACATTGATTCAGGCAAAATATCAGTGCTGGTATTACTGGATCTTAGTGCTGCTTTTGACACTGTTGACCACAACATTCTCCTAGACAGACTGGAAAATTTCTGGGATGGTCCACAGCTGGTTCAGGTCATCCCTAGAAGGGAGGGGTTACTATGTGAACATAGGCAACTATGATTCTGAGTGGACATCCATGAAGTGTGGAGTCCCACAAGGCTCAATTCTTGCACCGCTCCTGTTCAACCTGTATATGCTCCCACCAGGCCAAATTATGAAAAATGCCAAATTGCATACCATAGCTATGAAGATGACACCCAGATTTACATAGCCCTAACGACTACAGCCCCACAGACTCTCTGTGCCGGGGCACTGACTAAATGAACAGTTGGATGTGCCTAAACTTTCTTCAATTAAACAAAGACAAGACAGAGGTCATTGTATTTGGCAACAAAGGTGAAATTCCAAAGGTGAACATGTACCTTGACTCCAGGAGTTTAAAGAATCTTGGTGTCATTTTGGAGTCAGACCTTAGTTTCAGTAGTCACATCAAAGCAATAACTAAATCAGCATACTATCATCTAAAAATATAACCAGAATAAGACATTTTGTATCCAGTCAAGACTTAGAGAGACTTGTTCGTGCGTTCATCACCAGTAGGGTAGACTACTGCAATGGACTTCTCACTGGGCTTCCCAACAAAAACATTAGACACCTGCAGCTCATTCAGAATGCTGCTGCCAGGATTCTCACCTGAACAAAAAAATCTAAGCATTTCACTCCAGTCCTCAGGTCTTTACATTGGCTTCCATTTACATTTAGAATTGATTTTCAGGTACTATTACTCATTTATAAATCAGTCAATGGCCTAGGACCTAAACACATTGCAGATATGCTTGTTGAATATAAACCTAACAGACATCTCAGATCATTAGAATCAAGTCAGTCAGAAATACAGAGGGTTCAGTCAAAACAAGGTGAGACAACATTTAGCTATTATGCCACCCACAGCTGGTACCAGCTTCCAGGAGAAGTCAGGGGTGCTCCAACAGAAGCCACATTCAAATCAAAATCAAATCATATATATATGAGGGAATTAGTCACAATAATTTTTTCAACATCATGCCACATATGGTGTAAATTGGGCTTAACTTGTATTTAACCTGGAGCATTTCTTTAATTCATGCATTTATTTCAGAACATTGTTTGCTTCAAAATCTCCTTACTAACATATGGATGATGAAATACCAAAATTAAAAGAACTGAAAACAGAGACCCAAATATGAAAATAAATACAGATTTTGTTCCCCCATTACCAACAATAAATGTTAAAATACCTTTCAAAAGTTTTAAATGTGCTTAATGTGGCTGTAAATACAGAAATTGACATGAAATTTTCCATTGAAATTATAGGAGAAGAAACTGAGTCAAACACCTGAATTTCACCTCCAGTTGCCTTCAAGTGGACCTGGGAAGCTCCTACGTCCGACTTGGGCTTTCATTATTACAACATTTGATACATTTAAGTCAGAAAAAAATATAAAAATAATTTTGAACTGAAAATGTTCAACACAAAAAGGTGTGTATACAAGTAACTGTTTTATGTGAATTGCATTTTTTTGTGTATTTTCTGATCATTTAATACATTGACCTATTAAGGCCTGCTGCAGTTTACTACAATGCGGAGATACAATGTACAATCTATTATGATACAAGAAATTAGCACATCACACACTAGAAATACTAGTACGACAAAAATGATCTCATAGATACATTTTCATCTACACTGAGTATTTTTGAATGTTTAACACTATAGCACTTTTAGTTAGTTAGTTAGTATCTTAATCTCATTGCAAGTCATTCCAGTCGTCCATGTGTAACTTTTCAGTAGCTATAATTTATGTTGTCCCCTTTAACCTTCCCCTACACGTAACTTTAGAAATTTACTTCTTAGATTGAAGAAACTCAATATTATAAACTCGATGTGACAGGATTAGGCGATGCTTTTTTCATATGTGCCTGTGGATTTGGTGGGAGGGCAGTGGTATAGTTACTCTCCAGTATGAACTCTCTCATGTGTTTTCAGGGATCTTGAATGTCTGAAGCTTTGGTCACATTGTTTGCACTTGTATGGTTTCTCCCCAGTATGAATTCTCTCATGCAGTTTCAAGTTTGCAGCTTTATAAAAGGCCACACTCAGAGCATACATGAGCTTTCACGCCAGTATGTATTTTCAGATGCGCTTTAAAACAGTCCAGTCATGAATGTCGTGAAACTCTTTCCACAAAAAGAACACAAGTGAGACCTCTTATTTGCATGAACTTACAGATAGATTCTTAGAACTGATGCAGAAGGAAAATTTCCACCACACTGAACACAATTAAAAGGTTTTATCTGAGAGTGAGCGCGTAGATGATCTTTGAAATTCTGTGCCCATTTAAAACTCTTGCCACACTGATGACACATGTAAAGCTTTTCTCCGGTGTGAATTTGCGTGTGGTTCTGAAGAGCCTGTTTATGTGCAAAACTTTTCCCAAACTGGTGACAAGTGTAAGGTTTCTCTCCAGAGTGAATTTTTAGATGATTCTCAAGGCTGTCTTTACATGTGAAACATTTTCCACACAGATGGCAGGTGTTTTTGTCTTCTGTTCTTTGAGTTCTATTTTGTGAAAAATAATTTTTAGTCTGTGAGCAACTAAATGATTTCTCTCCAATTATGAGGTTCCTTTTGTTTCTCCTCCACTTCATTCAGCTCTTCATTTTCTTCTTTCACTTCCATCAGGCCTAAAATGAACATATTAATAAAAAATAAAATCCGTTCAAGATGAACAAATGTTTCAGCAAATCTGTAAAGAAAAAGTTTACAGTTTTATTTTTTCCCACCGTTTTTCAGTGCTGTCTATATTATTCTTGATTTATGGTAGGGTACAACGGGGCTAAAGGCTCCTTTAATTTTATTTTCTCCCAAAACATTAAATAGCATTGCTTGTCACTATACACTACAAAATTTTCCTCTTCCATTACATCATTGCGTGTAATGTCTAAAGATTGATTTTGAGGCAATTTGATCTAATATTTCATATTTTTTTCAATGTTGCAAATTTATGTAGCTAATGAATATCCTGGAAATTATCACATTTATTTTGAGACAAAATACTTACAGTTGAAGTCAGAAATTTACATATACTTAGGTTGAAGTCATTAAAACTCATTTTTTTAACCACTCCACAGATTTCAGATTAGCAAACTATAGTTTTGGCAAGTTGTTTAGGACATCTACTTTGTGCATGGCACATGTAATTCTTCCAGCAATTGTTTACAGACAGACTGTTTCACTTTTAATTGACTATATCACAATTCCAGTGGGTCAGAAGTTTACATACACTAAGTTAACTGTGCCTTTAAGCAGCTTGGAAAATTCCAGAAAATGATGTCAAGCAATTAGCTTCTGATAGGAGGTGTACTGAATTGGAGGTGTACCTGTGGATGTATTTTAAGGCCTACCTTCAAACTCAGTGCCACTTTGCTTGACATCATGGGAAAATCAAAAGAAATCAGCCAAGACCTCAGAAAAAAAATTGTGGACTTCCACAAGTCTGGTTCATCCTTGGGAGCAATTTCCAAATTCCTGAAGGTACCACGTTCATCTGTACAAACAATAGTACGCAAGTATAAATACCATGGGACCACGACGCCATCATACCGCTCAGGAAGTAGACGCATTCTGTCTCCTAGAGATAAACATAGGTTGGTGCGAAAAGTTTAAATCAATCCCAGAACAACAGCAAAGGACCTAGTGAAGATGCTGGAGGAAACAGGTAGACAAGTATCTATATCCACAGTAAAACAAGTCCTATATCGACATAACCTGAAAGGCTGCTCAGCAAGGAAGAAGCCACTGCTCCAAAACTGCCATAAAAAAAAGCCAGACTACAGTTTGCAAGTGCACATGGGGACAAAGATCCTACTTTATGGAGAAATGTCCTCTGGCCTGATGAAACAAAAATGGAACTGTTTGGCCACAATGACCATCGTTATGTTTGGAGGAAAAAGGGTGAGGCTTGTAAGCTGAAGAACACCATCCCAACCGTGAAGCATGGGGGTGGCAGCATCATGTTGTGGGGGTGCTTTGCTGCAGGAGGGACTGGTGCACTTCACAAAATAGATGGCATCATGAGGAAGGAAAATTATGTGGATATATTGAAGCAAAATCTCAAGATATCAGCCATGAAGTTAAAGCTCGGTCACAAATGGGTCTTCCAAATGGACAATGACCCCAAGCATACCTCCAAAGTTGTGGCAAAATGGCTTAAAGACAACAAAGTCAAGGTATTGGAGTGGCCATCACAAAGCCCTGACCTTAATCTGATAGAAAATTTGTGGGCAGAACTGAAAAAGTGTGTGTGAGCAAGGAGGCCAACAATCCTAACTCAGTTACACCATTTCTGTCTGGAGGAATGGGCCAAAATTCCAGCAACTTACCGTTGTATCCTACTGTTACATTTATTGTAGAACAAATTCTGGTTAAACGCCCCATATGAAAACAAAACAAAAAGACAAATAAAAACAAATGACAGATATATAATTAAAAGGAAGACAAATATGCGACAATAAATGCATTCCGATTTTGTTCCCAAAACCATAAAACAGTAAATAATGAAGACCGGAATGGGACACTCGAACAGCCTCTATTAAATTAAGTTCCTGCAGAATTCATCATTACATATAAGCTGAAGTGTTTGTTTACCTTTTTTAGTATTTGTTCTCTCCTCTTTTCCGATAGTTTTTGTGCTCTCATTCAAACGCTCTCTCCACTGTTGTGAACGCAATAAGCTTGTCATCCTCCAGGGGGCGCTGTATGGCTCAGACAGCTGAATTCTCTATTGAACACCATTAAAATCTCAGGATGCTTGGACATTTGTAAAGTATCATTTTTAAATCTATTAATTCCAAGTACTGGCAAATGAACACATTTTTTGGTTTTACAGGTAAACAGGTATGTTTTAATTAACAGCAAGTCTTATTTTAATCTTGTATTGTATAATAATAAAAAAAACGTCACATCTAATAATAAAAATTGCCAATAAAGGCCTTAATTAACAAATAAACGTTAAACCAATTCACATTATATACAGTCAAAAAATATTGTGCTTTGTCCCAGGAGCAATACTCTGTAAAAAAATAAAAAATAAATAAAAAAAATTGCATCATTCTAATGTAAGTTACAAATGAGGATCCACCCCTGGAGTTCGCTAGTTCGAATCCCAGGGCGTGCTGAGTGATTCCAGCCAGGTCTCCTAAGCAACCAAATTGGCCCGGTTGCTAGGGAGGGTAGAGTCACATGGGGTAACCTCCTTGTGGTCGCTATAATGTGGTTCGTTCTCGGTGGGGTGCGTGGTGAGTTGGGCGTGGTTGCCGCGGTGGATGGCGTGAAGCCTCCACACGCGCTATGTCTCCGTGGCAACGCGCTCAACAAGCCACATGATAAGATGTGCGGGTTCGCGGTCTCAGACGCGGAGGCAACTGGGATTCGTCCTCCGCCACCCAGACTGAGGCGAATCACTACGCGACCACGAGGACTTAAAAGCACTTTGGGAATTGGGCATTCCAAATTGGGAGCAAAAAAAAGTCATTTATCTTAGAAAAGCCAACGGTATCTCCAGAATTGCACCGAAAAGAGAAATGAAGAAAACTTTTGTTTAAAGCCTTAAGCCTGGTTTATACTTTAGAAGAAGCTGAACTTTTTTCTCTTGGGTGAACAAATGCACCCTCGGCGAACGAAGCTGGCATTTATACTTAAGCACAGCGTCGTTTTAAAATTAGTTCGTTTAGGGTGATGTCACGTGTTTATTGTACTGTTTCAGCCACAAGTTATGCCAATAATGCAGGTTTTTCTCTCTGTGGATCGCCGCTTTTAGCGATGTGTCGCATCTTTACTTTATTAAACTTGTCACGGCCCCTTTAACTTTTATAAACTCCAATCTTTCTCCACTCTTTTGTCGTGGCCACACTGTCTTTGTAAAGTTTGTGTTGCAAATCATGTAAAAAAATATCGCAAAAGCACAATCTCTGAGAGACGGGCTTCAAAGTTATTCATTTTAACGATAGTAACCTAGGTAACAACTTCTCAGCTGGCATGCGCGATTGTAAATAAAAAACGTCATGTCCAAACCACACCCACAATTCGTTTTAACCAATCATCAATGCTCTTTGACCAACCGAGTTCTTGGGTCAAGAATTTCAGTGACGTGTGTGAACAGGAGAAATATTACCAAACGAACACATTGACAGAACAAAAACTTCACTGCATTTCATCATCATTTGTAGGCGAAATAAGCGAAGCCTGTTCGCCCAGTAAGTATAAATTAGCCTTTAGTGTATTTCATGGGCTCTGTGCTTGTACTCTGACCAATGATAATCAGGTTGAATCTGATCGAATCGAATCTTATGATGTCAGAAAGTGTGATTTTAATGTATTTTAAATTTCATAACAATGTGGTTGAATACAAAGCAAAAATGTTGCATTTATAATTCATTGTTCTCATTCACACTGAAAAGTTGGGCTCGGTGTGGATAGGACTTAAGGCGCCCTCAGTCATTTTTTTAATATGACGTTTTGGATTGACACTAACCTCTAGTAGCATGGATGCAGTATCATTCAAACGCAATCATTTTCGGTTAATAATGATGCCATTGTAGAAATTTACGATTCACAGTCAGCCATGATTAATTTAATCCACAAGTGAAAGTGTCCAATAACAAGGTGGTCACTGAGATGAAGTGACTTCTGCTATTCAGCAGGTCATGTGATCCTAACATGGCAACCCCCATGAGGGGACCCTCTCCATGTAGAATGTGAGTGCTCATGATTTTATACATATGTTTCAAAATGATTATTCATTTCTTTCTCTTTTTCTACTGTGAATTCGCGTGTGGTTGTTAAGAGTGTCTTTACGTGTGAAACTTTTTCCACACTGATGGCACGTGTAAGGTTTCTCTCCGGTGTGGATTCTAATGTGACCACTGAGATGTTCTTGTTGTGTAAAACTTTTTCCACACTGAGGGCATGAGAAAGGCTTCTCTCCAGTGTGAATTCTTAGGTGCGTCCTAAAGCAGTCCTTCCGTGTGAAACTCTTCCCACACTGAGGGCAGGTAAACGGTTTCTCATCAAGGTGAACATTTATGTGGTTCTTAAGGCTGGATTTACGCATGAAACTTTTCCCACACTGGTGACAAGTGTAAGGTTTCTCTCCAGTGTGAATATTTAGGTGATCCTTTAGGCTTTTTTTATGTGTGAAACATTTTCCACACTGAAGGCAGGTGTGTTTGTCCTCTGTTCTTTGAGTTCTATTCTTTTTAGTCTGTGAGCAACTAAGTGATTTTATTTCTCCAATTATGAAATAACAAGGTTGCTGTTGTGTCACCTCCAATTCATTCAGTTCTTGAGTTTCCTCTTTCACTTCCATCAGACCTAAAATGTAAATAGTAAATAACCAAAAATTAGTTCAAGTAAGACAAATGTAAAAGGAAATCTGTCAAGATTTTTTAAACAGTTTTTATCTTATTCGTGTAAGCTATGTGCACACCATAGCTGAATGTGGACACCGATGCTCCTAAAATGACCCGTATGCATACAACAAACCCTGGCATGTTCATCATTTAAACGTATAAAGAATTAAGTTCTTAAAATTGTTATTAGCCATTATTTTTATTTTTAATGCAGAAAGAACACTTTAAAAGAACAAGTGCCAATCTAATAATGTATCAGCAAGTGATGGATAAAGTTTTTTATTTTTTTTATCCCCTTTTCTCCCAATTTAGAATGCCCAATTCTCACTACTTCAGTTGCCTCCGCTTCTGAGACCGTCAATCTGTGTATCTTATCACGTGGCTCGTTGTGCATGACACCGAGGAGACTCACAGCATGTGGAGGCTCATGCTACTCTCCGCGATCCACGCACAACTTACCACACGCCCCATTGAGAGCGAGAACCCCTAATCACGACCATGAGGAGGTTACCTCATGTGACTCTACCCTCCCTAGCAACCGGACCAATTTGGTTGCTTAGGAGACCTGGCTGGAGTCACTCAGCACACCCTGGATTCAAACCCGCGACTCCAGGGGTGGTAGTCAGCGTCAATACTCGCTGAGCTACCCAGACCCCCTTGGTTGAAGTATTTTTAAATAAAGTCATTTGCAGTCATATGGTGGAATTTAATTACCATCGATGCTTAAGAGTGTAATATGACTTAAGGAGCACTATAAAATCGAAGGATAGCAGGAAACACCATTACCAACGTGATCCCATGAGAATTCGTATGTATTCTAACATACAGTTTGGTTCTAGCAAACATACATTTGGTTAAGCTTCCATAGACACGAAACTTGTTGTTTTATGTATTACAGGAATATTCTGGGTTCAATACAAGTTAAGATCAATCGACAGCATTTGTGGCATAACGCTGATTACCACAAATATTTATTTTGACTTGCCCCTCCTTTCCTTTAAAAAAAATAATAATCTGGGTTACAGTGAGGCACTTACAATGGATGTGAATGGGGGCCAATTTTTCAATGTTAAAATACTCACTTTTTCTCTATTATTGCCACAAGGCAAACAATGTGTGTTTTAACATGATTTTAGTGTGATAAAATCACTTACTAACCTTTTCTACATAGTTATAGCCAATTTTGCAACTTTGTTGCCATGACGATATAATGTCAGCAAACCTAAAACCGGAAAAATTGTTACAACTGACAATTTAAACAACTTTACAGATCAAATAATAAATGAGTTTTAACAGAAGAATTAATGTAAGTGTTTTTAAAAATTATTAGCTTCACATTTCTGCCTTTAAACCCTCCAAACATTGGCCCCATTGACTTCCATTGTAAGTGCCTCACTGTAACCTCCATTTTTGCTTGTTTTAAAGAAAAGGAGGGACGAGTTGGAATAATTTTTCGTGGTGATCAACATTATGCCACAAAAGCGGTTTACTGAGCTTAACTTGTATTGAACCCAGAATATTTCTTTAACACCTTTAGAAACGTACTAATTTTTACGTATAACGACTGAATCGATGAATATTGAATTAATGGAATTAATCAGTTTATTTAATTGAGCTTATAATTAACGAGATTGATTAAATGGCAACACATTTAACGTATTTGATGCATTAACCTAATATGATATTAGAATTCTATTAGAATTAGATATTAGAATAATATGTCATTCTGTTCTGTGTAATTTCTGTTGCTCTATTCAACTCGTTTCAAAGACTGTAATGAAATGTTAAAATAAAATAAAAATAGCATTTGATTAATAATTTTTTAAGCATTTAATTTGTATTTTGTTTGCCATGGGACACAAAAGGAGTTTTCAGAATAAATAAATAAGTAAATAAAAACAAAAACTACAAAAGTATGATAAAACAATCACAAAATTAATGCATTTTATTAATTTACTATAAAGTCTTCAGATAGCTCTGTGTGAGGAATAGACCCAAATTCAAGCTTTTTATTCAACAATCTCCATCTCCATCCACCTAATTAAAAAATTGCGCCTCAAGAAGTGTTACGACATGGTTTGTATGGCAGTCATATCGAGTGCTCATTGGCTCTCCGGTGTCTCATGACCAATTGCGGCATGCAATATTCTGTATTGTATTCGTTTTCATGAAATATGACGGCGCCTTCACGAAGTGCATGAGGAGAAGATTTTCAGCTCTTAAAGTCATAGTTCACCCAAAAATGAAAATTCTCATCATTTACTCACCCTCATGCCATCCCAGATGTGTGTGACTTTCTTTCTTCTGCAGAACACAAATTAAGATTTATAGAAGAATATTTCAGCAAGTGAATGGTGACCAGAACTTTGAAGCTCCAAAAATCACATAAAGGAAACACAAAAGTAATCCATAAGACTCCAGTGGTTTAATCCATGTCTTCAGAAGAGATATGATAGGTGTGGGTGAAAAAAAGGTGAAAGTGGAGAATTTATAGTAAAAAAGGACTTAAATATTGATCTGTTTCTCACTCACACCTATTATATCACCTATGAAGATATAGATTAAACCACTGGAGTCTTATGGATTACTTCTATTTTTCCTTTGTGATTTTTTTGGAGCTACAAAGGTCTGGTCACCATTCACTTGCATTGTATGGACCTACAGAGCTGAAATATTCCTCTAAAAATCTTACAATCTAAAGTCATACACATGAAGGTGAGTAAATGATGAGAGAATTTTCATTTTTGGGAGAACTATCCCTTTAATAACTTAAATTCCACTCTTTACCTCACACAAAAGCCCTATTCGGACAGGACTAGTTTTCTATAGAACGTGTGAGTTACAACTGTTATCACCCCACGTCTGTGATTTCATGTACCGATTCAGAAGCGACTAAGACCTCCGTGTTTATTATAGAGGTGGAAGTGTCTGTTTTCTAAATGTGGGTGTTACACATACCCACATACACATATTGGATACATTTTTTTAACTTTTAAACATAAAACTTTATTTAAAATTACATATCATTTTCAAATTAAATTTAAATAATTGTTTAATTTATTGATTTCATTTTAATGTATTAATTATATACGATAAATTACTTAAAAAGTGTTCTAAAATAAACTTCATATGAGTTTATAGAAGTGGCTGCTTATAATAAACCCACTGAAATAAACAAGACTTACCTGTGAATTATATAATTATTTGACTGGAGAAATTAAGGTGAGTATCTTACCTGATGCTGATATTACAGTGGCCAGTTTTAGCTTTAGTTTCCACAAATTGGCTCAATTTGGTTGATTTTACTCTCTTATTTTTTTCGTCGGATGGCAAAAAATCTACATTCATATTGAAAGAGGCATGAAGCAATCGGAAGATTGGTATGCAGAAGTACGATCTTAACGGTAGTTCATGCAGGTCAAAATAAATTAAAAGCGTTGTGCAAACTCAATATCAGCAATCACAGATTTTCGCATTCGGATGGGATAAGATTTTTCAGAGGACCCTTGAGTTAGCCGACAAACAGTAGGTAATTTGCTCTAGACTTTTTACAGAGGTTGTGTGACAAAAACTCAGACTTGTCAGATTCAGACGGGATTAAAATCACAAAGTACATCCGTGAACTGCAAATTTCTTGACATCCTCTTTAGCCAAACAGGGCTAAAGATATTTTATGTCGTCAGGAAACACACTGAATGAAGCACAACATTGTTTGAACTTCTTTTGTACTGAAGTTTGCCATTTTTCAGATTAAATGCTATGTTTAGGTATAGCGGTAGGAGTGGGATTAGTGGCTTTAAAATGTATATACAGCTGTAGTATATTTTAGTATATAGTATACTTGAACAAAAATAATGAACTTTGAACATTAATCTGCTTACATTATTGTTGAAAAGTGGTTATGTATAGGGGTGGGGTTTAGAGATCGAAAATAGCTAGAAAATGGAAAACGTAGAAATATATTTATTTCTAATAAATATATAATTATTTATTTACACAAATACATTCATAATGTATTCGTGGATTGAAATATATTTATAACTGATTCGTAAATATTTTACGTTTCTTAAGCTGCAAATACCTTAAAAAAAAATTATGTTTTAGACGCTGTATTGTACGCTTCAACGTCCACTCAAACACAAATATGTACGTTTAAATGTTCAAATAAAACATATATTAGCAACGTATATTAATGAGATCAGGCTGGCATTACATAAATGTAAGGTAAGAGCAGTTTTTTATTTATTTACTTGCTTGCATTCATGTTTGATTCAGTTTGAGAAATATAAAAATGCCTTTCTGCGCGAGTGAAATGAGCAAAGAACGCTGTAAAATAAGTAAACCTCTGTATATCTTTTAATGCGCATATTTTGCTGTGTGTAATTTAGGAATGTCCTGATACCGACACTGGTATTGGAATCATGCCTGATACCGCTCTCATGTCCTACTTGTACTCGTAAAAATCCTCCCAAAATATGATACCATCTGACGTACGAATGTGATTCCGTAAACGTTCAGTGCACAAATTAAAACCATGTTATGTCATAATGTGCTTATTAAACTGCAAAGGCTGCGATTTAATGGATTAAATGTATAGTTTGCATGTGCTGCGCACTTCAAATGTGAGTGCTTGTGAAAGTGTGGAGCTGGTGTTGTGCTGACATAAAGACACAACGCCTTTTAGAGATCTTTAGCTTTCACACAGAAAGCACCATCATGAGCATCGCACACCTTGTTTGTAGCAGATGACAAAAACCATCCAGTGAGCGGCAGTTCTGTGGACGGAAACACCTTGTTGATGAGAGATGTCAACAGAGAATGGCCAGACTGGTTTGAACTGACAAAGTCTACAGTAACTCAGATAACCACTCTGTACAATTGTGGTGAGAAGAATAGCGTGTCAGAATGCTGTTCTGAGATGCAGGTTGGCGCTGTTTTGGCAACACAATATTAGGCAGGTGGCTTTAATGATGTGGCTGATCGGTGTATAATTTAGCAATACTATAAGTTTGACACTTGACAATGACTACAAAACAAAGCCACAGCATTGGCCGAAAGAATGCATGGATTGATGACACACACACACACACTAGAGATTTGCAACCTGACCCGGGCCTGACGGGTTTCGGGCCGGGTTCGGGTCAGTTTTTCATGTAGGACTTCGGGTTTGTAATTAATGAAAAAATAAACAAGCTTACGGAACTTGATTTGCACAAGCACTCACTCACAGACATGCAGAAAGAAACGAGTAAGGGGCCGTTCACCCTGAATGTGTTTTTGCACGCATCTGTTGTGTTTTCCCATTGTTTAAAAACATGCTGGACGAATGTCTTTGACATTTGCACCAGGTCTTGCTGTTTCTTCAGCGTCTCGCGCAGGACCGGCATATTTTAAATGGCATGTGTGGACCAGCGTGTGTGGAAACATTTAAGCACGTGTGTTACAACTAACACCTCATTAGTTTGTGCCCCTCTCTCCACTACTTGTGCTATCTGAGTTGAAGCAGGGGCGTGTTCAGGATTTTTTGCCTGGGGTGGCAAGAGTTGAGTAAGTGGTGGGATCCAGTAATTTCATCTGACGGGGGATGGGGGGGTATGTTGGCAGAGGAGGAAAGCTGTGTCCTGCCAGATGTCAGACTGCGGGGGAGGGCGGGGGGATGGTGCCGGAAAGTTGTTATGGACCATGCATGACAAGGACAGGTTAAGCCGTTGCGCACCGTCTCCAGGACGCGAGTGGGGTCTGACTTGGTGTGGCAAAGCTCATTTTTAGGGTGGCAGATGCCACCCCGTGCCACCGTTCTGGCCCCCCGCCCCTGGTTGAAGCCTATAATTTTATTTCCTTAAAAAAATCAACTGAACTTTTTAAATCATGCAAATCAAGCACGCAAATGACGAATTTTGAGTTTAAAAATCATGTTAAATCCGACCTGGCAGTTCAAACTAAAGGTATAATCACTTGTGGCTGTTCATATGTTCATAAAATTAACAGATCTTTCACATGTAAGAGATAAAATCAGATTTGGACCACATTCAGCTGCTGTGTGAACGTCTCACATTTACACACATTTTGGTTAAACGCCCTATATGGAAACAAAACAAAAACACTAACACAAAAAATAAATGAAATCTAATACAGTGGGAAATGCAACAATACATGCATAGCTATTTTATTCCCCAAAACCAACAGTGAATAATTAAGATTTGAATGGGACGCTCTAACAACCTATATTTAGTCAATTTAAGCCCCGCTCTGACTGAATTCACCATTAGATGTAGGTTTAAGTGTGTATTTACCTCCTCTCTTCGGATTGTTTTTGCGCTCTCGCTCAAACTGCTGCCGCAAACGCGCTCTCCACTGTCGTGAACACAATGAGGTTGTCATCCTCCAGGGGGCGCTGTATGGCTCAAACAGCTGAATTCCCATTGAGCCACGATAAAATGTCAAGACTTTTGTAAACCATAAAATACAATATTTAAACCCGTTAATTGCAATGACTGTTATCGAGAGTCAAAGCAAGATATTTAACTCTTGTGCGTCAATTTAAAAAAGTTACTCATAGGTCCTTTGAGGACAAAAATGTGCGCGGCAAAAAGCTGCCATAATAATATTATATATTACTATTATTTTCCACTTTCAATTAGTAAATTTTTTAACCAACATCAGTCCTACCAAATATTCATTCATTTTCAGGATTTTAACCCTTTAAATGCCGGTTTGTTTATATAATGCCACTGTTGTTTTTATTAAAAAACAAACAAACAATAAAACACACAAAATGAATTATTTTCCATATACTAAACGCTAAGGGGGGGGGGGGTATTATCATTATCAGTCTGGGATATGTCAGTGATTAGCAACAACACTGATTTTGATGCACTATTATTTTTTTGTGCAGTGTCTGATTTAAAATAAAAAACCGTACACTCAGGACCTTAGAGGACAAAAATGTCAGTGTCAAAAAACTGCCATAATAATATTATATATTAATATTATTTTCCGCTTTCACTGACATAGGAGATTTTTTTAACAAATATCAGTCCTGATTATAACTACCAAATATTCATTCATTTTCTGGATTTTAACCCTTTAAATGCCAGTTTGTTTATATAATGTCACTGTTATTTTTTTTACACACACAAATTTCTCAATACACACATACAAAACACACTCTGACATCCATACCAACACACACATACAATTTTAGCTGCATCATTTGTTCAACTGGCCTGCAGTGCTCTACAATACAGCAAACAGAAAATAGGGGAAAAGCTTGTATTTGCTCCATAGGCTAAACATTAGAAAAATCTGGTGAAAAATATTAAACATTTAAATTTTGATGCCAGGGATCCGTAATGAAAGCGTAATATCATAGAATTCCTGATTTTATGCTTTAATGGCACTGGGATCAAATATTACAGTTTTAATGGGTTTCAATGGGGACATTTTTGTCTTTAAGGTCCTGAGTGTAACTATTTTGTGTACACAGTGTATTATAGATGTATTATAGGAACTGAGGTTGAAATATCAAAATTCCACCAAAAACACACACCTTTGGCAAAATGTATGCTGTTGGTATTAACACAGCCAAATGAACAGCACACAACTGTTCCATAAAAACAACCTTTATTCAATTAATTTTAGCTTGTTTTGTTTTACATGCTTGTTTGCGAAAGGTCTATTAAAATTGAATTTCGAGTTCTAAAAATAGCATTTCACATCAACGCAGTAGCTATAATTTGTTTTAAATAATACTGTAATTTTTCTTACATTTTATGTGGTGAACAAGGTCAAACTACACCACTACCTGTAATTTATGCCAAGTAACTTCTCTAATCGAACAATCCACATCTTTAGTATACCTAAATTTACATTATTCATTTTGACCTTCGCTATATTGACAACGCTTTTTTATATGAACCACTAGATCACTGAATTGGTTGAAGCGCCTTCCACATAGAGGGCACTGGTTCACTTTTTCTCCAGTATGAACTCTCTCATGTCTTTTCAATTGTACTGACTGAGCAAAACTTTTGTCACAGTGTGAGCACTTGTAAGGTTTCTCTCCAGTATGAATTCTTTGGTGGGTTTTCAAGTGGCCAGCTGCAATGAAGCCCTTCCCACATTCACAGCACACATGATCTTTAATACCAGTGTGCGTTTTCTCATGACCTTTCAAAATGCCCTTAGATGAAAAACTCTTTCCACATGAACACATGTATGGTCTAGCATGAACATTCAGGTGTCTTCTTAGAACTGATGCAGAAAGAAATCTTTCACCACACTGATCACAGTGAAAAGGCTTTAGACCAGAGTGAGAGCGTACATGGTTTCTGAAAGTGTTTGCCCATTTAAAACTCTTGCCACACTCCGGGCATGTAAACGGCTTTTCTCCAGTGTGAGTTCTTGTGTGGTTCTTAAGACTTTGTTTACGTGCGAAACTTTTTCTACATTGAGAGCAGGTGAAAGAGTGTTTGTCCTCTGTTGTTTCAGTTCTGTTTTGTGAGAAATTGTTTTCAGTCTGTGCACAATTAAAAAAGGATTTTTCTCCACTTATGAAATGATGCGGCTTCTGATACTGATGTTCCTCCACCACTTCATTCAGTTCTTGTCTTTCCTCTTTCACTTTCATGTCTAAAAAATGAACATATTAAATCATTACAAATCAAATCAGGAGAGAATGTGAAACATGTCAAGTATCAATTTGTGTGGTAATTCTACAGTAAAAAGGTAAATAATTGATGTACAAAGTTATGTCCATTTAGATGCATTGTTCTTCAGTGCATTCAGAAAGTATTCAGACCCCTTAATTGTTTTTATGTTGCAGCCTTTTGCTAAAATGCTTTATTTATTTTTCATATCAATCTACACTCCATACCCCATAATGGCAAAGCAAAAAATAGATTTTTTGATAACTTTGCAAATTTATTAAAAAGAAACTGAAATATCACATTGACATAAGTATTCAGACCCTTTGCTATGACACTTGAAATTTAGCTCAGGTGCATCCCATTTCTCTGGATCATCTTTGAGATGTTTCTACACTTTGATTGGAGTCCACCTGTGGCAAATTCAATTGATTGGACATGATCTGGAAAGGCACACACCTGTCTATATAAGGTCATATAGCTGAAAATGCATATCAGAGCAAAAACTAAGCCATGAAGTTGGTCAGAGACAGGATTCTGTCGAGGCACAGATTTGTGAAAGGCTACATATTTTTTTTGGCTGCATTGAATGTTCCCAAGAACACAGTGGCCTCCATAATTCTTAAATGGAAGAAGTTTGGAACAACAAGGACTCTTCCTAGAGCTTGCCGCCAGGCAAATCTGAGCATTCGAGGGAGAAGGGCCTTGGTAAGAGAGGTGACCAAGAACCCGATTATCACTCTAGTTGAGCTCTAGAGATCATGTAAGTAGAAAAGACACGCAAAACAATCTAAACACCCAACACTAATTAAAAGCTTGTCTGACTAAAAAGGTATTCAGCTGCTTTTTTAAAGAGTCAACAGAATCAATACAACATAAGGACCATGGAAGTGCGTTCCATAGTCTAGGTGCCACTGCTTGAAAGGATCGATCCCCACAGGTTTTAAATCTGGTGTGCGAAACCACCAACAATCTCTGGCCAGATGATCTAAGGCTCCGAGTAGATAAATAAGACTTTAAAAGGTCTGAGGTATCCTGGGGAGCTTGTCCATGCAAAGCCCTGAAAGTTAACACCAAGACTTTGAACTGTATTGTAAAATTTACTGACAACCAATGAAGAGACGACAGAACAGGAGTAATATGTGCTCTTCTATTAGTTCCAGTTAAGAGCCTTGCAGCAGCATTCTGTACAGTCTAAAGATGATCAAGAGCTGTTTTGTTGAGACTAATAAAGAGCATTACAATAATCTAATCGAGAAGAAATAAAAGCATGGATAATCATCTCCAACTCAGCCTTTGACACCAGTCTTCTTAATTTTAAAATATTCCTCAAATGGAAAAAGCAGTTACGAACCAACTTTTTGGAATGACAATCTAAAGACATCGATTTGTCAAACATAACACCTAAGTTTCTGAGACTCGATTTAACAGAGGAGACTAAAGAATCAATTTGCTGTCTAATTAGAGGAATTACACTATCAGGGGCAATGATCAGAGTTTCCGTTTTATCAGTGTTCAACTGGAGGAAGTTGTCTGCTAAATGTGTGGAGATGGGAGAAACTTGCAGGAGGAACCATCACTGCAACACTCCACCGATTTGGGCTGTATGGCAGAGTGGCCAGATGGAAGTGTCTCCTCAGTGCAAGACACAAAAAAGCACCTAAAGGACTCTCAGACTGTGAGAAACAAGATTCTCTGGTCTGATGAAACGAAGATTGCACTGTCTGGCCTCAATTCCAAGAGTCATGGCTGGAGGAAACCAGGCACCGCTCATCACCTGCGCAATACCATCCCAACGGTGAAGCATGGTGGTGGTAGCATCATGCTGTGGGGGTGTTTTTCAGCGGCAGGGACTAGGGGACTGGTCAGGGTTGAAAGAAAGCTGAATGCCGCAAAATACAGAGATATCCTTAATGAAAACCTGGTCTAGGGTGCTCAAGACCTCAGACTGGGCCGAAGGTTCACCTTCCAACAGGACAATGACCCTAAGCACACAGTCAAGACAATGCAAGAGTGGCTTAAGGACAACTCTGTCCTTGAGTGGTGCAGCCAGAGCCTGGAATTGAACCCAATCTCTGGAGAGACCTGAAAATGGCTGACCACCAACGGTCCCCATCCAACCTGACAGAGCTTGAGAGGATCTGCAGAGAAGAATGGCAGAAAATCCCCAAATCCAGGTGTGCAAAGCTTGTCGCATCATACCCAAAAGACTTGAGGCTGTAATCACTGCTAAAGGTGCTTCAACTAAGTACTGAGTTAAGGGTCTGAATACTCATGTCAATGTGATATTTCAGTTTCATCTTTTTAATAAATGTGCAAAGTTATCAAAAATGTGGTTTTTTGCTTTGTTGTTATGGAGTATGGATTGTAGATTGATTTGAAAAAAAAAATAAAATAATTTGAAGCATTTTAGCATAAGGCTGCAACATAAAAAAGGGGTCTGAATACTTTATGAATGCACTGTATGTTGTTTGTATACTGTATTTTCTAACTACAGCTTCAAAATGGTGAACTACATGAAGTTTTGTTACATTAATGTTTGAGTTTATGTGATTAATTATTTTCAGTCAGTGCACAACTAAAACAGGATTTTTCTCCACTTATGAAATGATGCAGCTTCTGATACTGATGTTCCTCCACCACCTCATTCGGTTCTTGGCTTTCCTCTTTCACTTTCATGATGTCTAAAATAAACAAATTCATTGCAAATCAAGAGAGGCAAATGTGAAACAGACATTAAGTATCAATTTGTGAGGTAATTCTAAAAAAGTAAATAACTGATGTACAAAGTTAGTCCATTTAGATGCATTTCTCTATGTTATTTGGATTTTTTTTCTAACTACAGCTTCAAAATCTGTTGAACTGCATGAAGTGTTATTACATGAATGTTCCTCAGCAGTCAATAATGAATCAAGAATGGACACCAACCTATTTGTTCCTCAGTATCTTCATGTTTTATTTGGCATGACTCTGGATAGCTCGTGTCCTCTTTCTCCTCTTTAACGAACTCCATCTTCACCATCTTCAGTTGTTACACCTGGAGTTCTTCCTGCTGGTCTGGAGCACTTCTTCTCTTGTACGATGATGGCAATATTCACAGTATTTATTGGTGAATTGTTGAGGGAGTGGCTTCAATGAAGGTGTGAACTGTGATCGCTGTAAGGTTTGGAGGCCAAAAGAACCACATCTGCCTATATGAAAAATAAATAGTTTACTGAATTAAATTTTTTTATACTAAATAATGCATTTTAATATTCATATATTCTTAAAATGTATTTATAAATTTTTTGGGGGTATAGAATTGTACCCTAAGTATCTATTGTGTACCTTTCCGCTTTTAGGGTACAAATATGAACCCAAAACACCCCAGTGACGGTTTTGTACCTTAAACAGTACCTTTTTTCTTGGTATATATATATATATATATATATATATATATATTTCAACATAATACTCGACTACCTACAAAATAAAAACTTAAATTGATGAAATGTTGATTTACGCTGAAATTATGGAAGAAACAAATTAGGGAGTCTCTAGAAACATCTGAAATTCACCTCCGGTTTGCATCTGAGTTCTTTTGGTGTTTATTTTGTGAAAATAACCATCTGACTACTCAGTTTATCACTTGCCAAACAAATAAATTAATGAGAAAATATTGATTATTCATTTCAAGATATTTCATTAGCTCTCTGTACGTTTCCACTGGCACGGAAAAACTTCACTCAAAGCCACTCAACATGCTAGGCCGCTTTGGGCCGTGTTTGTAATATGCAAAGCTAGTGTGTTTTGTCTCTCATTGTTTTCAGAATACGAGCAATAATATAACCTTATATATCTGCGATTACAGTTGGAAATATGCCAGCTTAGTTTTCGAATGCCCACAATGTACAGTGTTGATTTATTACACTTTTGCTTACCCAGTCAAAGTATTGCCACAATGGATGAGTGCAATCATTGTCTGAAGTCAGAAATGAACATGATGATGTGATTAAAGCACTGAATCCAGCAGAAACTCCAGCATTAAAGACATATTTTAAACACTTATGACAGACGTCACTGCTTTCAGCTCACAGTGATTGGCTGGCGCCTGGTGTTCTTTGTTCCTCATTTGCATAAAGTACAGGAATTTAAACTTTTCCGATGCCCTCGATCGCCCTCAACGCTTTCTATGCACCGCTGTCAATCCCACAATCCACCTCGAGTGCGTCGCACTCGATTTGAAATGAACTGAAAACGCTCACTCATCTTTGCTCAAAACGCACCTGTAACTTCCAAGTCGGGCATTTGTTATTACAACATGGAGTCAAAGTAAATACACAATGGAAGACTGCTAAAGCTTGTTTTTCTATTGTACTGGTAAATAACCATGAGTGAATACACCTGCATCACTTTTACGTTGCGTGGTTTATTAATGCATAGTATGTAACAAATTATTAATTAATTTGCATATAACAAACCATTAAGAATTCACTAGTCTTACATTAGCTGTCTATAAACTCTGTCATTAAAAATATTGAAATAAAACAATACAATTTAAATACTTTTGCAATATCATCGCTTTCATCATCTTCATGTCGACACGTCCCTTCCAACATTGCAACGCGGTAACTCTGATATCATCAAGAATTCAACAAAAGAGTTTTCCATTGGTAAATACAACTTCACTTGGTCATTCATATGCTCAGGACTCGTAATTACGATATTTCAGACACGAAGGCCGCAAGTGAAAAGAAAGGTAGAAAAGATCATTCAAAATACCCAGATGACCGGTCTGATATCACTTAATACATGGAAGTTTACATTTATGAATCTGAAATATTGATCTTTTTTATAGAGATCGCAGATTAATAGGAGAAATGGAAAAGATGACCTAGCCTTGAAATATTGGATTATATTTCCACGGTCAAAGTGAACTAATGGGAGCAAATATTTATTATTAAGAATCCATAGAGGTTATAAGCTATTTATGTTGTAGCAAATAACTGTTTTATGTGATGTCACCATAAAGGTGATCTGTGTTTACTTTGGTCAAGTTTTGGTCAAATTAACTCTCAGTCCTTGTGCATGTGCAAATGAAGTACAGGTGTTTATGCCTTCTTGTGGAGAAACACATTTATATAATGATTGACCAAAACCAGTTAAAATCTGCATTATTTAAAGTGTGTTATTGTATGACTTAAATTTGAGCCAATTCAAATTATTCAGTTGAAATAACAAAATTTAAATAGCAAATCTGTGTTAAGTCTACTTGCATCTAATTCCCTTAACTTAATAGTTAAGTTCATTCTTTATGAAAATCAAGTTTTTGGAGATGCCATAACTCCATTCAATTGAGGGAACGAGTTTACTCAATCAGTTGAGTAGGATGAAATTATTAGGGTTTTTAGTGTGCGGCACTTTGGTTGGGTGTAATCTGATTACAAAGTACTGTAATCGAATTACTTTTTTATTTGTGTAACGCATTACAATTTAAACTCTTGTAACCAGATTACAATTACTGACTTTCAATTAACTACATTTGAGTATAACACTTCAGCTACATATACATCTATTAACGGGATAGTTCACCCAAAAATGAAAATCCTCTCATTATTTACTCACCCTCACGATATCCCAGGTGTGTATGACTTACTTTCTTCTGCAGAACACATTTGAAGAAAAATGGCTTGATTCATGCGTCCTTCACAAAGACGAATCTGCCCGATTCCAGCCTTGCTGAAGCACCCCAATCCTCATCACCGATCCTCCACTTGGTCGTCTAATGGTTAGACGGAGACCCAGAGAGGCCTTCAAGCCACAGTGTCTCGCACCCATTGTGAAATTTGGTGGAGGATTGGTGATGATCTGGGGGTGCTTCAGCAAGGCTGGAATCGGGCAAATTCGTCTTTGTGAAGGACGCATGAATCAAGCCACGTACCAGGTTATCCTGGGAGAAAACTTGCTTCCTTCTGCTCTGACAATGTTCCCCAACTCTGAGGATTGGTTTTTCCAGCAGGATAATGCTCCATGCCACACAGCCAGGTCAATCAAGGTGTGGATGGAGGACCACCGGATCAAGACCCTGTCATGGCCAGCCCAATCTCCAGACCTGAACCCCATTGAAAACCTCTGGAATGTGATCAAGAGGAAGATGGATGGCCACAAGCCATCAAACAAAGCCGAGCTGCTTGAATGTTTGTGCCAGGAGTGGCATAAAGTCACCCAACAGCAATGTGAAAGACTGAAAGAGAGCATGCCAAGATGCATGAAAGCTATATATATATTTGTTTGTGCTTCAGTGACAAGTAGAGGCACAACAACTGTGAACAAGGTGGAAATTTAGACATTACTTTGAATTTATTGAGTGGAAAAACAAATATCTTTCCATGAAAAGAGTTTTATACAGTAACGTAAGTACAGTTATAAGTGTGTTTATTTTTCCATGAAATAGTCAGTAAAACTTTTTTTTTTTTTTAAGATGTCTATCAGATGTTAATTTGATTGCAATGCTTTCCAGATGGACATCTATGTACATGTGCTATCAGGGTTGAAGCTAATGATGGTATTTCCTTTCCTTGAAAAGTAACTGAAAGTAAATCAAGCACGCAAATGACAAATTTTGAGTTAAACTGAATACAAAATAAAAATAAAATCACATTAAATCCGACCTGGCGGTTCACACTAAAGGTATAATCACTTGTGGCTGTTCACATGTTCATAAAATTAACAGATATTTCACATGTGAGAGATAAAATCAGATTTGGACCACATTCAGCTGCTGTGTGAACGTCTCACATTTACACACATTTTGGTTAAACGCCCTATATGGAAACAAACAAAAACACACAATAAATAAATAAATAAATGTAATACAATGTAAGACAAATTGGGACAATATTTGCATAGCTATTTTATTCCCACAAACCATAAAACAGTAAATAATTAAGAGTTAAACGGGAAAATCGAACAACCTCTATTCAATACATTTAAGCCCCACTCTGACTGAATTCATCATTAGATGTAGGTTTAAGTGTGTATTTGTTTACCTTTTGTAGTATTTGTTCTTTCCTCTCTTCGGATTGTTTTTACGCTCTCACTCAAACTGCTGCCGCAAACGCGCTCTCCACTGTCGTAAACACAATGAGCTTGTCATCCTCCAGGGGGCGCTGAATGGCTCAGACGGCTGAATTCTCTTCTTCTCTTCGTTTTTTGGCGGGTTGCAAACAACTTTTAAAGGTGCATATCCCTTCTTCCTCCCCTTCTGTTCCCAATACCCCTTTTAGATCCCACGCCCGTCCTGTTTCTCTTAATTTGTCATGCAAGTTCCTTCTATCAGATTAATATATGGTACAATGCATAATGACATGTTCTACATCTCCACAGTTAGCACACTTATTACTATTTATTTTCCCTTGAACAGCCAACGGCCTATTTAATCCTGTGTGATCTATTCTGAGTCTTGTTATTATTGTTTCCTCTGTTCTGTTCTTTTCTTTATATATCTTTATTTTAACTAATTTTTGAATTTTATAATATCTCCTTCCTTTCAGATCTGCCAAATCTCCATTCCTTTATTCTTAATCAGGGCTTTCCCTTCTCCTTTTCCTAATGTAATTGATACTGAGATTTCCTTTTGTAAAGCTTTTTTTGCAAGCAAGTCAGCACCCTCATTTCCTTTCAGGCACTCAACAAAACTGCACACCAATATCATCTCTATGGATCCTATACAAATTTTGAAATAGTTCTATGATGAGATCTTCTCTGTCACTTTTCCTCGATTGGATGCTTCCCATAACAGCAACTGAATCAGTGCATATAACCACCCTATCCGGTTTAACCTCTTCAACCCATTGTAACCCTATTATGACTGCCACTAATTCTGCTGTATACACTGATAAATAATCGGAAAGTCTTTTAGCTATTTTTATTTTAAATTCAGGGATGTATACACGAATTCCCACACTCCCTTGCTTATTCTTTGACCCATCTGTGTAAATGTTACGGTAGCTGAAATACTTATTTCTTAATATAAACTTACTGAATTACTGAGTGCACCTATAATTATTCACCCAAAAATTAAAACTGTAATTTACTCATTCTCATGCTGTTCCAATATGACATTATGATTTTTCTGCAAACATCCTAACGTCCGTTTCATGTTTATGAGCACAATGAAAGAAGCTTTTATTCATGTGAACTAGCTGCAAAACCTAAAACCTTTCAGTTTTTCAGAAAACTTGGAACATAACACACAAGCCTCATAGACTAACATTGTAATACTTTTGAGTCCTTTTTTAAGCTTTAAAGTGCAGCATTATCCACTGCCATTGTTTTGAAAAGACATGCAGTTATATTAATTAAAATATCAAATATTATAGTTCAGTTGTTTATAGCACTGATCTGGGAGTCAGCTAGTTCTACAGCTGCCCCATTCGCAAAATTGTTGAGTCTGCGATTGAAGAAATTCTATTTAATTATAAATGGTAAAAGATCTGCACAACACAAGATTTCGCTCCTTATGTATTTCTGATATTTTCATGTACAATCAGCATCTGTGGCCTAATGAGGCAAATTAATGACAGTAATGCACCACATTCAAGTAAGAACTCGCACACGCACACATGCAGCTTGACTGATTAATGCAAACAAATTACACAGCAGAAATACTGGTGTGACAAAAATTACATTTTTCCATTTACATATTTTCGTCCACATAGTAAGAGTTGTTGACTAGCTACATTTTGAACAGTACTCTGTCTCTTAGGGTGTGTTCACACTTGGCAGGTTTGGTTCGATTAAAACGAACTCTGGTGCGATCGCTCTGTTAGTGCGGTTCATTTGAACAAGTGTGAATGCTGCCATCCGAACCTTGGTGCGCACCTGAATAGTGGGTTTCGGTCTGCTTCCAAACTAACTCTGGTGCTGTTCGACTGATATATGAATGCAGCATGGACCAAAGACGTTTAAACGGACCAATAACAGGATGTGATGTCACAAGATGCGACCAATCACGTGATTTGATAACATAGAAAGAGCGGTAAGAGAGCTGTACGCAAAACAAAACGAGAAGAGGGCAAACATGGAGCAATGTGGAGGTAAAGTTCCTTATTAACAATTGGTCCGACGAGCATATTTCCAGTATATTGGAAAAACCGCACAAAAATGCATTTCTCGATGCCTTTCAGCTGCTATTATTAATAAAAAATAAAGTTGTTAAAGACATGGATGGAGATATAACAGACTGATATTGTAAATTGCCAAATACTATAAAACAAATAATAATTCATTTAAACCAAGTTACTTCCCATCATGAAAGAAAAACATCCTACAAAACTCAACAGTAACATTTTTATGAACTAACTGTATTATAGACCTTATTCACGCTAGCACCATCTTTGATTTTTAATGGGAATGGCAACAAGGCTGTGAGGGATAAACTTATTCTCTTCAATGGGCTGTACTGCAGTTTAAAGTGTTTTTGGATCATTCCGTGGACAAAACATTGATAAAACATCTGTCCAAGAACCTTCAATATACAAAGAACTCAAGACAACGTGAGTTGTGGAAAATCAGATGTGATCTAGAAGCTTTATACAGCTTTATACAATTCGTGCCATTGAAGAGACTGTAAGTCTGTCCCTCACAGCCTCGTTGTCATTCCCATTAAAAATCAAAAATGGCACTACCGTGAATAATGGATATGGCCATTCTTATATTTTGATGAACAAGGAGAAATTTCACAACTAAAGGTAATTTTAGAGAATTAATCTTTTAGATTATAAACCACTTTTGTGAGAGGCTTGTGCGTCATATACCAAGTCTTCTGAAGGCATGCAATCACGTCTATGATGAACAGTTCATAATTTAAGTCCTTATTCACTTTTAAAGTGATAGTTCACCCAAAAATGAAATGTCTCTCATCATTTACTCACCCTCATGCCATCCCAGATGTGTGACTATCTTTCTTCAGCAGAACACAAATTAAGATTTTAGGTCCATACAATGAAAGTGAATGGTGGGAAGAAATTTGAATCTCCAAAAATCACAAAGGCAGCATAAAAGTAGTCCACAAGACTCCAGTTAAATCCATGTCTTCTGAAGCGATATAAGTGTGGGCAAGAAACCGATCAATATTTCATTTTTGTTACTATAAATCTCAATATATCACATCAAATTACAGGTATTTTATTTTACACAGTAACTAACTACACAGTAATTTTCATTCACAACTGGTTCAGCTTCTAATACACCACTCTTTCAGTCTTTTTTTAGTATTTTCAACAGCTATGAGTAACATTTTTAAATGATCCCTACAGGCTTTGTTTTTTGAACTAATACTGTGATTTCCTAGAATTTTCATTGCATGAACAAAGTCCAACGTCACCACTGCAAATTATTTAGGCAAATTAACTTTAGATGATAATGTGTTTTTTTATAACTACATACAGTATTTGGTTTATCTATTTACTTGAAAGCATTAAACCTGCCAAAGAGCACCTTTGCTCACTGTCACAAGGACAATGTGTTTGTATGAGTGCAAAGACCCCTTAATTTGGTGCAGCTCCTCCTACATGGAGCGCAGTGGTCTGGTTTCTCTCCAGTACTCTTATCAAGTGCTTTTTGTTTTTCCAGTATGAATTCTCTGGTGCCGTTTCAAGCTGTTCAACCATGAAAAACTCCACAAAAAGAACATGAGTAAGGCTTCCAGATCTGATGCAGAAGTAAAACTTTTAATCGCACTTATCACAGTAAAATGACTTTATCCCAGAGTGAGAGCGCAGATGAAGGACGCTGGCCCATTTGAAACTCTCTCTGCAGAGTGAATCCTCATGTGACTATTAAGTTCTCCTTTACTTGTGAAACACTTTCCACACCGAGTGCATGTGAAAGACTTCTCTCCAGTGTGAATCCTTACATGACTTTTAAGGTTTTCTTTTTGTGCAAAACATTTTTCACAATGAGGGCAGGTGAACGGCTTCTCTCCATTGTGATTTCTCATGTGATTATTAAAGTAATCTTTCCACATTGAGGGCAGGTCAGTGAATTTTTGGATGTTGTTCTTCGAGTTATTTTTTGAGAGGAATTGTTTTTAGTCTGTGAGAATTTGTTACTGACATTTCTCCTCTACTTCATTCAGCTCTTTAATTTCCTCTTTCACTTCTTCCATCAGGCCTAAAATGAAAATTTTAAACAAAAAATAAATTATCATGTCTGTCAACCTACATGTTGGTTACACCACATTACTTTGATTTGGTGGGCAGCATATTTTTAGATATTACAGTTTAAAACAATTGTTTCATTACATATTTTTTAAGAAATATTAATAAAACATTATTTGACACTTCACATGCCAAGATGGGTTTTTTTTCCCAAGAGTTTCAGCTTTAAATGAGACTTAGATTTTTTTAAATTCTTATCTCCGAATGGTTAGACCAACGGAGATAATAATTGTAAAAAATCGAACGGTTGCATGGTATGTCTTGACGGGAAAGGAGGAATGTCGTAATGGGAAAGCAAAAACGACAAGCAATCGAAAGGATCCCGTGTCCAGCTGCGGGGGGTGGCAGGGAGATGTCTCTGACCGTTGCCCCACCACCAGGAGATTTTCCGGGATTAATGGGGCGAAACACCCGTAGCTTGACAACTGAAGGCACTGGTGGAGGTGCAGCAGGCAGTAATACCCAGCAGGTTTAGACATCTACTTGTACATCTGTTTAGTATTCTGGGAGATCAGTGAGTACTGTGAATAGCGCAGTTGGAGTACAGAGAAGACTGGAAGACTGTCAGGAAAGACTGAGTGACTGCAGGAAAGTAGAGGTGGGCAGGCTAGTTACCTTGCCACAGGTCCTCATACAGGAGACACCCTAACCAGCTATGAGCACAATACAAGGAAACTGCCCGGTGGTCCTCCGAGAGGTGGGATGGAAGATGGACCAATTAGGCCGGACTCTACGGAGACAACTGGAACGGCCATGGATAATGAGCAAAGGATCCTTAGGAAATGCATTTGTGAGTAGACGAGGGTAACGACTTACAAGGGGCTGCGGATTCATCAAGGAAGGATAAAATGTGGCGGAAACAGCCAGACACAACTGCAGTAGCAGGTCAGACAAGAAGGATTGCAACACAGGAGTGCAAGAGGCTGGAAGAGCTTTTGGCATGGGTCAAGATGAAGACCAAGCCAGCAAAGTTGCGTAGCCTTTTTATTCGTAAGGGAATTAGAAGCAACCAGATTTCGTTTGAGGTGGATGGTGAAAGAATCCTGGTGCTGACAGAGCAGCCCATTCGAAGTTTCTGGAGAGAATACACAGCAGATCTGTCAGATAAACACATGGCAGGGTTGGTTCTGAAGCAGCTGAAAGAGGGCTTGGATAAGATAGACAATTGCCATCTCCCAGGCAAATACAAGGTCTGGTGTTACCAGTTTAAAATGTATCATCACCTGATGTGGCCGCTATAAATGTGTGAGATCACTGGCAGTGGCAAGGATGGACACCAAGGCCAACAGTTACATCAGGAAGTGGCTGGGCTTGCCACGTTGTCTTTCAGATGTAGCATTGTTTGGAAGAAATGCCTTACAACAGCCACTAAAGTCAATCACCCTGGGTTACTAGTAGGAGAAGTCCAGGCTGTTCTTAGATCTAAGGGAATCATCAGACCAGTCTGTGAGAGCTTGTCAAGCCCAGGTCCAAACAGGCCATGCCAGAAAGGAAGAGGAGGTTGTTAATAGGGCGATTTCAAGACTGAAGCAATGGGGGATGGCTCCCAAACTGTGGTCATTAGCCTCCAAAAAAAGAGGAAAGTAATGGTAGTGACAGAATTATCTAGGATGGAAGAGGAAGGGTATATGATTTGAGCAGTCAGCCAGCAGCAGCAAGGGTGCTGGACAGTATGGGAGGGTACATCTAATAAAGTCCTGGGCAAAAACAAAAAAACAAGTGGGCCAAGCCCAAAATGGCAAAACATTAAGCTTTTAATGGTCTCCACAACAAATCATTGGTCAGGAAATTAGCAAGAATTCAAGAAATGCACTCCTGGTGCACTTCTGTGCCACCATTTGCTCATTAACTTTGACAGAGCCAAAGAACCAAAGCAACAAAATGCAAGTACACCTCCAGACATTTGCTAGAAAGTGCTGGTGTTTTATTTAAATACTTCGGGTAACCCAATTGCAAGTATCGATGGTTCTCAAGGCATTGTCTATAGACTCCATGAAGTACAATTTTCTCTGTTACAGATCACTCACCAAAATGTTTTTATGTTTGTCTATTTGTGTTAGTTTAGTCTGATGTAGTAGATTAGCAATAAAGTCTTGTTTGTTTTCAAAGAGACAGTGGTGTATTTTGATAAATAATCTCGTCAACTGATTCTTAAAAGATCTGCGCTCCATACTTGAAAAGTATTTCAACATATTTGTGATATTATTTTCAATGGCCATGAGAACAGTATTACTCTAAAGAGTTAACAAATGCATCATATCAACTCAGCGTGGCCGAGTGATCAGACGTATACCTTAATTCTTTCAATATTCCCTGAATTAATCATAATTCCCTCCTTGAGCTAAATCCCTTACATACAAATTGTGAGCAGATGCTACAATTATCTTTTTAATCTGTATTACTTGGTGAGAACTGAATTAGTTTTGATTGTTACACTGTGCTTGGAGTGTGGGATGTTAAAGAATTCTAAATCGTCTGCCTGTCGGGACATTAAAAAGCATTTACGGCTGCACACGTCTGACACCTCTCATGATAAAGATGGCGGGGGTCCGGTGGGGAATGACAGCGTGCCTCATGATGTAGGTCAAGATATTGCGAACATTTATGCAGCACTAATGAACATCTCGACCAAAATGGAGGGCCTCGTGGAAATATGTAGAGCGACCACATCTTTGGAGGCGAAACTTTCCACCCTGATCACAAGAATAGACAAGGTTGAAAAGCGAATTTAATTTCTGGAAGCGACCGAGAAAGAGCTGCAGACTAGAGGTCTTCACGGGTCCAAAAATTTTTGCTCGAACCCAAAGAGACACGGAAATGTCCTACCCGGACCCAAACTGGACCAGTCTACTATTTGAAAGCTTGGACTCGTACCCATGCAGAACCGAGAAATGCCGGACCTGAATCGGACCCGTCTATTATTTGAAAGCTGTAACCCGGACCCGGCTGGGAGACACAGACCCAATCAACACCGATTTCATAGCTGACTGCTATTAACAAGTTAATTTACAAATTGTGAAAACCAAACTTTGTGTCTTACCTAATGTAATGTTAGTAGCCTTCTCTCCTGTGCCTGGCCGTGACGCATATAATCCATCCTCCTTGCCAAGAAAGTTGGTAAAATACATCCAGGTTTTCTGTGATTCCTCTCTTGCTGATTGAAACAGCATAGCTAATCCACTCATTATTTCAGTTTCAAAAGTCCACTTACTGTTACGGTGACAGATGACAAACGCGACTTCGAATCAGCTTTGCAGTTTTTTTTGTATCTCGTATAAGATAACTTCGATTGTTTGCCCTTTTGAACTATAATAACGATTGCTCATTCATTGCCATGGCTGCTAACATTAATTTGCTATCGTGTGCATTAACTCCGCTCTGCCTCTGACATCACTCAACTCATTGTGGCTCTGCTCTGTTTTTCACCTTATTTCCCGCCCGCACTTTCTCATCCTAATTTTACAATGTTGCAAGTCACAAGACGCACGCACACACACACACACACACACACACACAGCACCATCATCATCCACGCTGTCTGATCAAGGCCAGGTCTTCTCGGATCAACTCGGGTATTACACATAATGTTAAACAGACCCGGCACCCGCAGCAATAGAATGGGACCCGGACACGGCTGACCGTATAAAACATGGATCCGAACCCATACGGGTCCAGGGTCTGGTTTCAGGTCAGGGTGGACCCGTGAAGACCTCTACTGTAGACTAACCCACCGGCCACCAAAACTGATTTGGATCAGGTGTGGGGAAAAATTAGAGGATATGGAAAATCGAAGCAGACGTAATGTTTGCTTTGTTGGAATCCCAGAGGGTATGGAAGGTCAAGATATGGTCAAATTCCTTGATGGGCTCATTCCGAATTTGTTCAACACAGCAGGCCATCATCTGGAAATAGAGAGCGCACACAGAGCTCTCAGTCAGCTTCCCAAAGCGGGTGACAGGCCGATCCATTCTGGCAAGATTGCTGCGTTCGGCAGACAGAGACTTTGATTTATGTGCAGTGACGAATAAAGGCAAGTTCTGCTGGGAGGATTACTACATTATGGTTTTTCCTGATTTCGCCAGAGCAACACGAACAGGTGAGCAGTGAGGTGAAATTTGCTTTGCTTTACCCAGCTAAGCTGAGAACTGTTGCCAAGCATGGACATAAGATTTTCACATGCCCATGAGAAGCTATGGCATTTATTAAATCAATGGAATCAGTGGGTGGCTTTCTCGTGCTGAATCAGCACATTGTGCTGATGCTGTCTGAGAGGGTTTGTTATTCGGTTGTCTCTCTCTCTTTTTTTTTTCTTTCCCTTTATTGCCTTATTGTTGAGTTTATTGGTTCATTTTATGGGTTCAATGTTGTTGTTTACTCTGGCATCTAAATCAATGCGTAACAAATGCAAGAACTGCACATGGCTGTAAAGTTTTCCATGTTGTCGTTCTTGTTGCTGTACGTCTCGCTGTTGAAAAGCTAGAATGCTGACATATTCTACGTGCTACAATGACAGAGTCAACTGGAAAATGTCTACATTACATCCTCATCTGATGTCCTTTCTTCAGCTAATCGGTTACGCATGCTGTCGTGTACTGTATACTTGGACAGAGAGATTAAGACTGTAGCTTGACAAGGCAAAAACCTACAGTAGCTCGATTATAACTACTCATATAAACGTACTCAGTATTTTTTCAGCGCTAAAAATAAGTTCTCACATGGATATGTGTGCCACTGTAAACCAGCTGTAAAGAGTTGTTGACTAGCTAAACTGCCAAACACAAAAGTACTTTTTAGTCTCATTGTGAGCAAGTCTTTTCATTTCTCAATGCATTTTAATGGTCATAATTGATCAAATCAAGCTGTTAAAGGTACAGTTGAAGATATTATAGACTGATTAATGTGTTAAATGCAACCATAGAAAATTACTGTCAGTAATTTAAACCATTGCTAATCCCCAATCTAAAAGAAAAACATCCTATAAAACTCAACAGCAATACATTAATATTCTAAATTAATACTGTGACCACCTATATCAGCCTTTTATATTTACATTGATGCATTTGACAGAGGCTTTTATCCAAAGCGACTTACAGTGCATTGAGGGTATACATTGTTTCAGTTTGTGTGTTTTTTGGGCATCAATCCCACAATCTTGGTGTTGCTAGCGCCATGCTGTACCAGTTGAGCTACAGGAACCCTAGACTCTTAGATGATAGTATGCTTTTGTGAGAAACTTGTGCATCATATGCCGAGTTTTCTGAGGGCATACAATCATACTCCACATCATACAAAAGTAAGATGAACAGTCCATAATTTAAGTCCTTATTCACTCTTAAATTAAAATGAAATCATTAAGTCCATAAACAGCACTGAAATCCAGTGGCAGCTCTGTTGACAACATCAAAGTTCACTGGTTCTGTCGACACAATGATTCTCTATGTACTGAAGTCAGCTGACAGGACATTTATTAAATAATTTCCTTTTGTGCTCCACAGAGGAAAGTAAGTCATTGGGATTTGGAATGACATGAGGATGAGTAAAGGATGACAGAATTTTTAATTTGGGTGAATTATCCCTTTAATCTCATGCTATTTACTGGAACGCGTTGAACGCGAAGATTAACTTTGCTCACTTTTACAATTTTGTGAGTATGATGACTCCTTAATCGGGTGGAACTTTGGAGGACAGTGGGATGGTTTCTCTCTAGTATGAATTCTCTCATGTGATTTCTGGTGTTCTGACAAAGTGAATCTCTTGTCACAATATGAGCACTTGTAAGGTTTCTCTCCAGTATGAATTCTCAGGTGCCTTTTCAAATGGCTGGCTGTAATGAAGCCCTTCCCACAATAAGAGCACACATGATCTTTTACACCAGTATGTATTTTCAGATGAACTTTCCAAGAGCTCAGTCGTAAAAAACTCTTTCCACAAAATGAACACAAGTGAGGCCTTTCATTTGCATGAATTCGAAGGTGTGCTGTTAGCCGTGACCGCAATATGAATCTTTTACCACAGTGATCACAGTTAAATGGCCTTTCATCAAAGTGCCCGCGTAGATGAGTGTCAAGAGACTGTGCACGTGTGAAAACTTTTCCACATTGATGACATGTATTAGACTTCACTCCAGTGTGAACGTTCATGTGACTATTCAGATGTTCTTTTAGTCTGAAACGCCATCCACACTGAGAGCATGTAAAAGGCTTCTCTCCAGTGTGAATTCTTATGTGACTTTTAAGATTTGATTTATGCAAAAAGCTCCTTCCACACTGAGGGCATGTAAAAGGCTTCTCTCCAGTGTGAATTCTTATGTGACTTTTTAGATTTGATTTATGCAAACAACTCTTTCCACACTGAGGGCATGTGTATGGCTTCTCTCCGGTGTGAATTCTCATGTGACTTTTCAGCTGTTCTTTTGCTCTGAAACTCCTTCCACACTGAAGACAGGTGAATGGCTTCTCTTCAGTGTGAATCCCCATGTGTTTCTTAAGGTTTTTAAGTGCTAAACACTTTCCACACTGAGGACAGGTGACAGAGTTTTGGGCTTCTGTTCTTCTAGTTCTCCTTTGTGAGGAATTCTTCGCCATCTGTGAGCAACTAGAAGATTCTTCTTCTTGTATGAAGTTTGAAGATGTCTGATCCTGATGATTCTCCTCCACTTCATTCAGTTCTTGACTTTCCTCTCTCACGTCCATGATCTCTAAAATAAACATTAAATTACCAAATTAAAAATGCACAAATGTGAAATGAAACAAAATGTACATTAATAGCAAAAAGCAGGGGCATATTTAGATGGCCCTGGAGAGCCCTAGAATTTGATTGGCCACCCTAGGTGCCACCACATATTCTAAACTATGAAAAATTCTATCTTTTTCCATATTATATCACACAGATTTCGGTTGTTGCACCTGGAGTTCTTCCTGCTGGTCTGAAGCACTTCTTCTCTTGTAGCATGATGGAAATATTCACAGAATTTATTGGCGGACTGTTGTGGGCATGGCTTCACTGAAGGTGTGTGTTGT
Source organism: Myxocyprinus asiaticus (assembly GCF_019703515.2). Lineage (NCBI taxonomy): Eukaryota > Metazoa > Chordata > Actinopteri > Cypriniformes > Catostomidae > Myxocyprinus > Myxocyprinus asiaticus. The sequence goes on from NC_059382.1 coordinate 3,491,732, forward strand.
TTGAAATTGCTTTTCTATTTATTTTGCCCATAATGGCCCCATTTTTCAGCAGTCATTACTGGAGTCTGCAACTAAACTAATGTCAATAATTAATTATAATAATTTTATTTATCACACATTATACATTTGCAGTGTACACAGTGAAAGTCTTATTTTTCCCCCACATATCCTAGCTAAGCTGGGGTCAGAGTGCAGGGTCAGCCCTGATACAGCATCCCTGGAGCAGATAGGGTCAAGGGCCTTGCTCAAGGGCCCAACAGTGGCATCTTGGTAGTGCTGGGGCTTGAACCCCCAACCTTCTGATCAGTAACCCAGAGCCTTAACTGCTGAGCCACCACTACCCCTAATAATCATTACAACATTATAAATGTCTTTACTGTAATTCACAATCAATTTAAAGCAAGTGATGAATAAAATTGCAATTTTTTGAACAACTTTTGAACGATGCTTTTTAAATGCTGTTTTAAGAGTATTATGTTACTGAAGAGCTTCATCTAAAAATAAAAGTACTTGCAGGCTCTATATGATGACAAAGATCAAATTAATTCAATATAAGTGATATGTTGTTTTAGGTAAAGCGTTACTGAATAATTGATGGTACTTTTGTAAAATACCTTAAATTGTTGTTGTTAAACAGAGGTGGTAACCGATTTTAAAATAGATATAAAGTGGTTATCATTACATATAGTGCTGCAGTTTGCCTAAGACTGTTGATGCCAATGAAATGTGCTCAATGTGGCAATTTACAGATCTTAAATAATGAATGGGGTGAAAACAGGGAATTATATGTGTGAAACAAACTTTTCAGCAGCTCCATTAAAAGTGATGGCCCGGTTATTTCTCTCAAGCTATTGATATTAATGCGGCAAGCATTTCAGGGCAATCAAAAATTTGCTTTTAGAAATAGAGCATTTGGTTAAGCTATATTTAAAACATCTGGTCGATAACCATTATTTCTTTCTTAGACCAAACAACACCACAAGGGAAATACAACTTTATATATACACCAATCAGCCACAACATTAAAACCACCTGCCTAACATCATGTAGGTCCCCCTTGTGCTGCCAAAACAGCTCTGACCTGTCAAGACATGGACTCTGCAAGACCTCTAAATGTGTCCTGTGGCATCTGGTACCAAGACGTTAGTAGCAGATACTTTAAGTCCTGTAAGTTGCGAGGTGGAGCCACCATGGATCGGACTTGTTGGTCCAGCACATCCCATAGATGCTCAATCGGATTGAGATCTGGGGAATTTGGAGACCAAGTCAACACCTTGAACTCTTTATCATGTTCCTTAAACCATTCCTGATCAATTTATGCAGTGTGGCAGGGTGCATTATCCTGCTGAAAGAGGCCACACTGCCATCAGGGAATAACGTTGACATGAAAGAGTGTACGTGGTCTGCAACAATCTTTAGGTAGGTGGTACTTGTCAAAGTAACATCCACATGAATGCCAGGACCCAAAGTTTCCCAGCAGAACATTGCCCAGAGCATCACACTGCCTCCGCCGGCCTGCCTTCTTCCCAAGGTGCATCCTGCTGCCATCTCTTCCCCAGGTAAACAACGCACACGCACCCGGCCGTCCACATGTTCTAAAAACATGATTCATCAGACCAGGCCACCTTCTTCCATTGCTCCATGGTCCAGTTCTGACACTCATGTGCCCATTGCAGGCGCTTTCGGCGGTGGACAGGGGTCAGCATGGGCACTCTGACCGGTCTGCAGCTATGCAGCCCCAAACGCAGCAAGCTGCGATGCACTGTGTGTTCCGACACCTTTCTATCATGGCCAGCATTAAGTTTTTCAGCAATTTGTGTTACAGTAGCTCTTCTGTGGGATCAGACCAGACAGGTTAGCCTTCGCTCCACGCATGCATCAATGAGCCTTGGGTGCCCATGACCCTGTCGCCGATTCAACGGTTGTCCTTCCTTGGACCACTTTTGGTAGCTACTAACGACTTCATACCGGGAACACCCCACAAGATCTGTCATTTTGGAGATGCTCTGACCCAGACGTCTAGCCATCACAATTTGGCCCTTGTCAAAGTCGCTCAGATCCTTTCACTTGCCCATTTTAACTGCTTCCAACACATGAAATTCAAGAACTGACTGTTCACTTGCTGCCTAACATATTCCACCCCTTGACAGGTGAAATTGTAATGATATAATCAATGTTAGTCACTTCACCTGTCAGTGGTTTTAATGTTGTGGCTGATCAGTGTGTGTGTATGTATGTATGTATATATATATATATATATATATATATATATATACACACACACACACACACACACACACACACACAGTTGAAGTCAGAAGTTTACATACACTTAGGTTGACGTCATTAAAACAAAATTTTTTTAACCACTCCACAGATTTCAGATTAGCAAACTATAGTTTTGGCAAGTTGTTTAGGACACCTATTTTGGCCATGATATGAGTAATTCTTCCAGCAATTGTTTACAGACAGATTGTTTAAATTTTAATTGACTATATCACAACTCCAGTGGGTCAGAAGTTTACATACACTAAGTTAACTGTGCCTTTAAGCAGCTTGGAAAATTCTAGAAAATGATGTCAAGCCTTTAGGCAATTAGCTTCAGATAGGCTAATTGGTTAATTAGAGTCAATTGGAGCTGTACCTATGAATGTATTTTAAGGCCTACCTTCAAACTCAGTGCCTCTTTGCTTGACATCATAGGAAAATCAAAAGAAATCAGCCAAGACCTCAGAAAAAAAGAATTGTGGACTTCCACAAGTCTGGTTCATCCTTGGGAGCAATTTCCAAATGCCTGAAGGTACAACGTTCATCTGTACAAACAATAGTACGCAAGTATAAACATCTTGGGACCACACAGCCATTATACCGCTCAGGAAGGAGACGTATTCTGTCTCCTAGAGGTGCGAAAAGTGCAACTCAATCCCAGAACAACAGCAAAGGACCTTGTGAAGATGCTGGAGGAAACAGGTAGACAAGTATCTATATCCACAGTAAAACGAGTCCTATATCGACATAACCTGAAAGGCTGCTCAGCAAGGAAGAAGCCACTGCTCCAAAACTGCTATAAAAAGCCAGACTACAGTTTGCAAATGCACATGGGGACAAAGATCTTACTTTTTGGTCTGATGAAACAAAAATGGAACTTTTTGGCCATAATGATCATAGTTATGTTTGGAGGAAAAAGGGTAAGAACACCATCCCAACCATGAAGCATCATGTTGTGGGGGTGCTTTGCTGCAGGAGGGACTGGTGCACTTCACAAAATAGATGGCATCATGAGGAAGGAACATTATGTGGATATATTCAAGCAAAATCTCAAGACATCAGCGAGGAAGTTAAAGCTCGGTCGCAAATGGGTCTTCCAAATGGACAATGACCCCAAGCATACCTCCAAAGTTGTGGCAAAATGGTTTAAGGACAACAAAGTCAAGGTATTGGAGTGACCATCACAAAGCCCTGACCTCAATCCGAATTTGTGGACAGAACTGAAAAAGCTTGTGTGAGCAAGGAGGCCTACAAACCTGACTCAGTTACACCAGTTCTGTCTGGAGGAATGGGCCAAAATTCCAGAAACTTATTGTGAGAAGCTTGTGGAAGGATACCCAAAATGTTTGACCCAAGTTAAACAATTTAAAGACAATGCTACCAAATACTAACAAAGTGTATGTAAACATCTGACCCACTGGGGATGTGATGAAAGAAATAAAAGCTGAAATAAATCATTCTCTCTACTATTATTCTGGCATTATGTGTGAGTATGTGGCCCAGGATTTTAAATTAAAAAGCATGATCAATTCTTAAAGAAACCCTGAGATTTGGTGAGATTGTTTCTCACAAAAACCGCACACATGGGCCACACTGACTACTTTAATAATACTTTGGGGTTCTTTTTAAGCTTTAAAGTGCAGCACTATACACTGCCTTTGTATTGAAAAGAAATTTTTTTAAAATATCAAATATTCTAGTTCAGTGGTCAGGACACTGATCAGGGAGTCGGCCATTTCTTGGGCTTTCTAAGAATTTCCATTTAATTGTACATTGAAATCCACCAGCACAACCAAGATTTTGCTCCTAATTTATTTCTCATATTTAAATGTACAATCAGCATCTGTGGCCTTATGAGACAAATGAATGACAGTAATGCAGCACGTTCAGCAATTACTCGCACACGTCGCAGCTTGACTGATTAATGCAAACTATTTACACAGCAGAAATGCTAGTGTGACAAAAATGAACATTTTTCCTACACATATTTTCATCCACACTGTAAGAGTTGTTGACTAGCTACATTTCTAAACACAACAGCACTATTTTAGTCTCATTGCAAGCACGTCTTTTAATTTCTCAATGCCTTGTAATGGCTATAATTAATAAAATCAAGCAGTTGATGAACAGAGAGATTTTATAGACTGATTAACGTCTGGCAAATGCCATAGAAAATTAATGCAAGACAGCTCCTAACGCAACTTCTTAGATGATAGCTTGTGCATGAAGTCTTATGAAGGCATACGATCACTTTGAATGATGAACAGTTCATAATTTAAGACCTTTTTCACTCTTAAATCAAAGAAAATCAATGAGTCCATAAACAGCACAGTAATTCAATGGCAGCTCTGTTGATAACATCAAACTTCATTGGTTCTGGCAACATGACGTTAAAGTGAGTCTCAATGTACTGCCATTGTATTGAAGTCAGAAGACAGGACATTCATTTAATTATTTCTTCTTGTGTTCTGCAGAAAGAAAGTAACTGGGAATGACATCAGGGTGAGTAAATGATTTTAGGCTGAATTTTTGCTATTTACTGGAAAGCATCGAACCAGAAGACGAACTTGGCTTTTGTGAGCGTGAAGATTCCCTAATCGGGTGAAACGGATGGTTTCTCTCCAGTATGAACGCTCTCATGTGATTTCCGTTGCTTTGAATAAGCGAATCTCTTGTCACAATGTGAGCACTTGTAAGGTTTCTCTCCAGTATGAATTCTCAGGTGTGCTTTTAATTGGTTGGCTGCAATGAAGCCCTTCCCACACACAAAGCACACATGATCTCTCCCACCAGTATGTATTTTCTGATGATCTTTCCAATAGCTCAGCCATGAAAAACTCTTCCCACAAAATGAACACAAGTGAGGCCTTTCATTGGTATGAACTTTAAGGTGTGCTGTTAGCCGTGACTGCGTTGTGAATGTTTTACCACAGTCATCACAGTTAAATGGCTTTTCACCAGAGTGACTGCGGAGATGACTCGTTAGAGTGGATGCACGTGTGAAACTTTTTCCACACACATGACACGTGTAAGGTTTCTCTCCAGTGTGAATTCGCATGTGACTTTTGAGGTGTTCTTTTAGTGTGAAACTTCTTCCACAGTGAGTGCATGTAAAGGTCTTGTCTCCAGTGTGCAATCTCATGTGAGAATTAAGATATATTTTACTCAGAAAACTCTTTCCACACTGAGTACATGTAAAAGTCTTCTCCTCAGTGTGAAATCTCATGTGAGAATTAAGATGCGTTTTACTCAAAAAACTCTTTCCACACTGAGAGCATGTGTGTAAAGTGTGTATTTTCATCTGCCTATCAGGGTTTCCTTGACGTGCAAAACTCTTTCCACAATGAGATGATGTGAAAGTCTTCTCTCCACTGTGAATTCTCATGTGAGCATTAAGGGTTGCTTTACATATAAAACTCTTTCCACACTTGGAGCATGAAAAAGGCTTCTCTCCATTGTGAATTCTCGTGTGAATATTAAGGCTTTCTTTACGTGTAAAACTCTTTCCACACTGAGAGCATGAAAAAGGCCTCTCTCCAGTGTGAATTCTCATGTGATTATTTAGCGCTTCCTTTGCTCTGAAACTCCTTCCACACTGATGGCAGGTGAACGGCTTCTCTCCAGTGTGAATTCTCATGTGAGCTTTGAAGTGGTCTTTACGTGTAAAACTCTTTCCACACTCAGAGCATGTAAAAGGTTTCTCTCCGGTGTGAATTCTCATGTGTTTCTTAAGGTTGCTTTTAAGTGTGTAACTCTTTCCACACTGAAGGCAAGTGGCAGAGTTTTTGGCTTCTGTTTTTTTAGTTCTCTTTTGTGAGAAATTCTTCTCAGTCTGTGAGCAAGACCCTTGTTCTTGTATAAAGTTAGAAGATTTCTGAACCTGATGTTTCTCCTCCACTTTATTCAGTTCTTGACTTTCCTCTCTCAACTCCATGATTTCTAAAAAAAACATTAAATTACCAAATTACTGTAAATATACACAAATATGAAATGAAACAAAATAAACATGAAAAGCAGAAAGTAACAGATATCAAGTTTCTATTTATATGTGATGCTAAATTGCAAAGTCATTTTCACATTACAGTCATTTAAAACCTGGTTAACAACTGCTACACAAGTTTATGATCTATGTGCATTTATTATGTCAAGTAGCCGTTTGGTTTCTATCATTTAATCATTTTTGATTTGATTAGTTGTTAATGCTTTACCGGAACACCATACTTTATATACTAAATGTTGTTTGTTAAATGAAAAAAGGAAATTATAATCAGTATATTGAGTTCTTTACTTGGCCAGTTGAAGTCGCACAGACTCAAGAGTGTTTGACATATTTACGGCACGTTTATTTTTTTTTATAAATCCTGATGCATTGAATATTGTGTACATACATTTTTAATGCCCATTTTGTGCGTAGACAACGTTTATACATCAGGTCCCTGGTCACAGAAAATCGTGTTACTTTAACAGCATTTCTGCCCAAAAAAATATACGTTGTTTGTTGTACGTATCGCGGCAGTTTCCTGGTGAAATGAAAAGTAGAGGCGCTATAACAACAATGACTTTTATTCACTTTCATACAAATCACGAGTAAAACGGCAGATAAGTTCAAATCACTTTTTACTCTGTTCCTCTCTCAATGCTATCTTATGACGTCAAAAGACTTGAATATGAAATCGCATGACTTCTAAGGCGACACATTTTAATGGTTGCATTACATACTACATTTAGAAGCTTATCAATCGAGTTGTGTGGTAGCTCAACTGATGCAAAGGACCGGGGTACAAGTCCTAAAAAATGTACATCAGAAGATTACAGAGCACGAAAGAAGAGGCAGCAGGTATGCTGGGCAATAACAGGAGGATCCAGGATTTATGTTTATGTATAATAGGTTGTCTTATTCATGTTTTTAGATTAATTAGATTGGCAATGAACTCACCAAGTTGAAATATTAACTCTGCGTTATCCAAACGACACAATTAACACTGGATCATCCGATGTAACAATGTTTTAATCAATTTTGTCCTGTCTGTGTGCAGTGTGGGTATCCATTCAGAATAGGCTTTCTACCGCCACGATCACCGCGTGAATGTGTCATTAGCTGCTCTAACCCACTAAGAGGAGCTATAACCATAGAATTTCTACAGGCCAGAGCTGAATGCCTCAGAGCTCTTTCTCCCAACGTAACAACCATTAAGTTGGAGGCAGTAAGGGCAAGTTAAGCTTGTTTTGCCAACCGCCATAAAAGAGAAGAAAAAGAGGAAGAAAAAGAAACAAGAAGAACAAACACTGATTTGCTGGAAGGACCCAGCCATGTAGACTAGGACTGAAACGATTAGTTGACGTTATCGTCAACGTCGACAGTAAAAAACTTGACGACAAAAATTTTCGGTATCAAATAGTCGTTTGATCTCATTTAACGTAACATGAGAACACATTAAACCCTAATGATGACGCACGAGAGCAGCACTGCAGCTCGTGCCTGACTGAGGAAAGGAAGAATTACACAGCTCACAGTCTACACCTGAACATCTTCAGGTGATATAGATCGCAAAGTATGAGAGAATTATAATGCAAAAATACAAAATAAGTAAATACAGAAGCACTCTCGTTGTGCAATAAGCGGAGCCGGAGCTCTTTAAAGGAAACACCCGGAGTTACATCTTAAATGCAGTTATATTTTATGTGTTATAGCTTTATAAAAGTTCAAATAATTCGGACGTAGATCATGTAAATAACTACAAACTCCGAAACTGGCATTTCTCTGTGCAGTCAGCGCCTCTTCTATGATTTGCGCGAAGTGTTCCGATCTAAGGGGGAGAGATTGAAACTGCACCCGGCTGATGTACACTCTGTTGTGGGGACGCTCATCCCTCGAGCGCACACGCTTAATGCAGCTAGATTATAACATGATGGCTTGCAGCTTATTGAATCATAAGATATGCATCACTGGCAATACGCAGCTTTATTAATAAAAGAGAGTTTGTTAAAAGAGAGTTAAAGATGGATCGAGGTGAACAGAAAGGTGAGAGAGGTAGTCTTCGCCCCATTATGCATGGCAACAAAATACGTTTTTGATTTGTTTTTGTTTGTTTTCCAATATAAATATCTAAAACTCCTTTAAAGCAATGTACATTTTCTTTAGCAGCTATACTGCAGAAGAAAAAATGGTTATCTGAGAATGTTGAATATAATATTAAAAATTCAAATATTTTAAAATATCTAAAAATCCTTTAAAAAAGATGCATTCACCTGAGAAGCAGCAGATAAGATATTTAGACTTGCTTTTAGAGAATAGATCTTGAATAGAAGTATATTTTCTTTACTGCACTCGCAGAAATATAACCAAGTGAAAAAATACACATATACAAAATACACTTATATATATATATATATATATATAAGATGCATTCTCTTAAAGCATGTATCTTTAACAATGTATCTTGTTTTAAGGATTTTTAGACAATTTTAAATGGAAAATGAGACAAAAACACTTGATAACCACAGGATTTTTTGCAGTGAATTTCTTTACTGAATTAAACTTAAAAAGTATTTTTAGTCCCCTTTAATTCCATGAATGTCATTTAGAGGTATTTTTAAAAGGTAATTTTGTCCTCTTTATTGTAAGCACGTTTAATACAACCTTTTAAGTCGGGGAACAAGCTGAATAATCAGTTAAGAGCTAATGATTAATCGTTGCAATAATCGCCCGAATAGTCGAATAATCGTTCTAATAATCGTTAGATTAATCGATTATCAAAATAATCGTTAGTTGCAGCCCTAATGGAGACCATGATAAACACTTTCCTGCAACATTCAGCGGTCATATAGGCTGCATATTTAAACAACTGCGAAGTCAACTGCGAAGACTCAAACCTGTGATTTCTTTTAATGTGCCGATGGGCTAGCCCATATTTTCTATTTTTAAACAGGATTATCAGATGTGAATGAATTGATTTATATGTGAACCATCGTATCATACTGTGTTACATTATTCCGGCAATAAAAATGAAAGAAAGTGAACAGAATCATTCTTCATGGAAGCATCAAATGAAATATTGTAAAATATTTTAATAAGAATCGCAATTTTCCATTACACATATTAGGCTGGAATTGTTGCGATCGCATGTATTGAGACAAATATTATACAAATAATGTGTTTGAGTTTTATGCTCCATGTAATAACCAGAAACGCTATGCAGTTTAATACAGTAGGTTATGATAAAAGGCATGTCACATGTCAGCTGGGTACATTTCACTTCATGTTATGAGATAACGGAGTTCTCTGGTGACAATCGAATGTTTAAGGTGGTCATTAAAGGTGGGCTATTATCTATCCCATGCCCCATGTGAACACAGACAAACGTAATGTGGCGGGGTGTTGTGACACTCCAAAAGATTGAAAGAGACCCAGATGTTTGGAAAAATATAAGTGAACTACCCTCACGCTATTGTTCTGTATTAATGTAATTAAGATGAAATATAAGCTTAGCATGTAATCATGAAAGCCGCCGCACTATGCGACTGTACCACCTATGGTTTTACCTTTTAAAACACAATCGTGGTGACAAATATAAGGTTAATTGTATGAATTATATACAGTATAAAACCAAATGACCAACAATAATCTTAAAAGGACAGAGTCAGAACCAACCACAGAACAAAATGGAATGAAATGCAAATTAAAACCATGCAATGCTGAAATAATGTCTGCATTTGTTTCGAATGTTGAAATTCTCTTCAGCAATATCAAATGTTACTATAAATGATCAAATACCTATTTATTAAAAACAAAAAATAAGATTAGCAAAAGTTCATTGGATCGAATCTAGCTTGAGGGCCGAACACACTACAGCTGACATATCAGTCCATGTGTTTAAATTCAAAGAACGTGACTACCTACTACCATGTCATTTACAGTACAACACGGGTTAAAAGCGTTTTTTTCAATAGGACTAACAAATAAAATTACGAATGTTTACAATGTACTTTCATTTTGATTTTCAGGAGGATAATTAAATAACTAATACCTATGAAGCAACTGTTTTCCTTTATTGAAAAAGGGTGACACTGTAGCATTTTTTTCTGTATACCAATTCATGTCTCTGTACGACTGCCTCGCCATGTTTGTGACCAAAATTCCATATACCAGAGATCTTCTATACAGATATAACAACCTCCGCTTTTTTAACATTGGAGAGAGCGTAGCGTGTTAGTCACTGTTTGCGGATACCATACAAATGAATGAGGAGAGCCGTAAACTGACACCTACAATTTAAGTCAGAATTTTACATACACCTTATCCAAATACATTTAAACTCAGTTTTTCACAATTTCTGATATTTAATCGTAGAAAACATTCCCTGTCTTAGGTCAGTTAGGATCACTACTTTATTTTAAGAATGTGAAATGTCAGAATAATAGTAGAGAGAATGATTTCTTTCAGCTTTTATTTCTTTCATCACATTCCCAGTGGGTCAGAAGTTTACATACACTTTGTTAGTATTTGGTAGCATTGCCTTTAAACTGTTTAACTTGGGTCAAATGTTTTGCGTAGCCTTCCACAAGCTTCTCACAATATGTTTCTGGAATTTTGGCCCATTCCTCCAGACAGAAATGGTGTAACTGAGTCAGGATTGTAGGCCTCCTTGCTCGCACATGCTTGTTCAGTTCTGCCCACAACTTTTTCAATCAGATTGAGGTCAGGGCTTTGTGATGGCCACTCCAATACCTTGACTTTGTTGTCCTTAAGCCATTTTGCCACAACTTTGGAGGTATGCTTGGGGTCATTGTACATTTGGAAAACCAATTTGCGACTGAGCTTTAACCTCCTCGCTGATATCTTGAGATGTTGCTTTAATATGTTCACATCATTTTCCTTCCTCATGATGCCATCTATTTTGTGAAGTGCACCAGTCCCTCCTGCAGCAAAGCACCCCCACAACATGATGCTGCCACCCCCATGCTTCACGGTTGGGATGGTGTTCTTCAGCTTACAAGCCTCACATTTTTCCTCCAAACATAACGATGGTCATTGTGGCCAAACAGTTAAATTTTTGTTTCATCAGACCAGAGGACATTTCTCCAAAAAGTAAGTTCTTTGTCGCCATGTGCAGTTGCAAACTGTAGTCTGGCTTTTTTATGGCGGTTTTGGAGCAGTGGCTTCTTCCTTGTTGAGCAGCCTTTCAGGTTATGCCGATATAGGACTTGTTTTACTGTGGATATAGATACTTGTCTACCTGTTTCCTCCAACATCTTCACAAGGTCCTTTGCTGCTGTTCTGGGACTGATTTGCACTTTTCGCACCTCTAGGAGACAGAATGTGTCTCCTTCCTGAGCGGTATGATGGCTGCATGGTCCCATGGTGTTTATACTGGTGTACTATTGTTTGGACAGATAAATGTGGCACCTTCAGGCATTTGGAAATTGCTCTCAAGGATGAACCAGACTTGTGGAGGTCCACAAATTATTTCTGAGGTCTTGGCTGATTTCTTTTGATTTTTCCATGATGTCAAGCAAAGAAGCACTGAGTTTGAGGGTAGGCCTTAATATACATCCACAGGTACACCTCCAATTGACTCCAATTAGCCTATCAGAAGCTAATTGGCTAATTGCTTAAAGGCTTGACATCATTTTCTGGAATGTTCCAAGTTGCTTAGTGTATGTTAACTTAGTGTATGTAAACTTCTGACCCACTGGAATTATGTTATGTGATATATATTCAATTAAAAGTGAAAAAATCTGTCTGTAAACAATTGTTTGAAAAATTACTCATGTCATGCACAAAGTAGATGTCCTAAACGCTTTGCCAAAACTATGGTTTGCTAATATGAAATATGTGGAATGGTTAAAAAATGTGTATGTAAACTTCTGACTTCAACTGTACCTGTTGCAGGATTTTCCATGTCTTCTCTTTTTAAACAGCAATTTTATTGTAGTAAACTCCACACACAGTTAATTCCAAAAGGACTGTTTAGTGTAAAACATGTTGAAGATTAGTGTACAGGCGGTCAATTCATTAAATGAGCCGTTTCATCACAACAGCAGTTTATTCAGTGTAATGAAGCATCTCCTACATAGACATCCATTAAAAAAAATTACCTCTCGTCTCCTCAGCAGTGTGGCGACCACAGAATATCTATGGGACTGCTACGTTATGCCATTTTAGGCTAAGCTTGTAGTCTCTATGTAAGAAGGGTTCTGCACCTACCTTCAATGTTCTGTGATGTGGGATGGAGCAAAAGCCGGCTAAATGTTTGTTTCTAATTATAAATCACGAAAAGGTGATACTGCAGTTTGAATTTTATCTTTCAAGCGGCACGGCTTCATTTCGCCAAAGTCAAGCAGTGATGAAGGGAGAGAGCAGGGATAAAAAATAAAAAATAAATAAACTTGTAGGTCTTTGCTCATTTATGTATCTGAACACGTGCCAATTATATTTATAACGTCATCGATTCGCATACAATTAAACTGGAAATGCACATAGTACGATGTTATTCTTTAATAACACCTATTAATGTCAATTTTAACACACTGTAATAAATAAAGCACTATAATGTGAACATATAGTTTATATTTAACGTGTATATACTAATGTTAGTCAATAACATATCATAAGATTATGAAACAAAGACTTTATTCACACCACCAGACTACAATGTAAGCGATAGTCTTATACAATAATATGCCTCGGTTGCATTCTGTGCATTCTTCGAGTTTAAAGCAGCTCTTTCACTCATACAGACGGGATCATCACAGAAGTTTTGTAATATTCTGACCAAATCAGAGCAGAAAACAATGCGAACATGTGTAACTTCTGAATGAGAGATATTCACGGTGATGTGCCGTCTAGCGGTCTGGATGGCATTATCCATTATACCACGATAGAACTTAAAAGGGCGCTTTGTTCCTTTGGTTAAATCTTTATTTTTACATGCATGTTGTGGTTGACATTTCCATGGAATTGCCCAACATATGCATAAAGTGAACGTGATATTCTATTAATACAGAACAAACTAGGGTTGTAAAATGTGCGTTTTGTTGGTTTGAACTGCAAAAACAGGAGTGCAAAAATGTTTTAGAAGTAAATAAAAATAATAAATAACCTTTTTTACATCAATCATCATACTATGATATTTAGTTCTTTTTCAGTATATTTTTTTATCTTTTTATCTTCCATTTACCTTCCATTGTGGCACTCAAAGGAAACTTAAAAAAAAATTCCTGTCATGTGCTCAATAGATCCATGTTCAATTGAAATTATTTATTGTTAGAACAGTAAAAAAAAAAAAAAAAAAAACTGTACCTCTGTTAATTTTTAAACAATAATTCCAACGTAAAACAGTGATCCGATGACAAAATAAGGTAAGTTGTAGCAAAATATCAGCTTCAAAATCTTTTATATTTTCCACCAGATGGCGCCATTTTTCTCACGTTTAGCCTATGGAGCAAATACATTCTTTTTCCTATTTTCTGCTTGCTGCAGGCCAATTGAATAAATTATGCAGCCAAAATTGTGTAGGTGTGTTGGTATGTATGTCAGTGTGTTTTGTATGTGTGTATTGAGAAATTTGTGTGTGTGTAAAAAAAACAACAGTGGCATTATATAAACAAACTGGCATTTAAAGGGTTAAAATCCTGAAAATGAATGAATATTTGGTAGTTATGATCAGGACTTATGTTGGTTAAAAAATCAACTTATTGAAAGTGGGAAATATTAATATATAATATTATTATGGCCGTTTTTTGACACGGACATTTTTGTCCTCCAAGGACCTCTGAGTAACTTTTTTTTTTATTGACGCACAAGGGTAAAGTTTACACAATAGATCTCGTTTACACATGATATTAAGATGTATCTCCTGTGATCAGGTCACATGTGGTCAGGTGAGACACATCGCCGTTTACACCTGGTCGCTTAAACGGATCTCCTGTGACCACTTGTGTTCGGATTTCGAGGGGAGAGTCTCTGATTTCATGATGACACACATCCATGGCTTGAGCTGAGGAAGAATGCGTCCCCCTTATTGCAAGAAATACCGAAAACAATCCCCCTTGTGAAACCACCATCCCATTTAGATCAATTGTGCCATGAATTACTTATAATTAATCATGCAAGTACAATATTTAATTATCTATGTTAGCCATCAAACTTACTATTAGTTTGCACACATTTAGTTCACCTACCAGAGATAAGTTGTGTTACAGTTGTAGTCGTCTCGCGTCACTGCTACGGGTCATGCGTCCAGTTGCTTTTTAAGAAAACGAAACACTTTACTTTCCGTTAGTTCCACGCATCCAGCCACTGAACAACATGGTCTACGTTTTAATAATGAAATTTTATGATAATCGTATTTACATTTCTAACGTTAATCGTGTTAGTTACAATGAAAGAAGCGCCTCCCGCTGTTGTTTTGAATGAGCACCTAGCCGGAAATGTTCGCCACAAAGACGTCACTTCCGAATTAAAAGGCAGAGATCTTCTATAATGTTATCACAACCTCCGCGTGTTTCCCATATGAGAGGTACATTGACGTGGAGACAAGAGGCTGTTCTTTTTAAATGGATGTGTATGGAGGAGATGACTCAGTGTGCTAAACAAACTGCTTTTGCGAGGAAACAGACCGCCTTTCAGATAATCTTCAACGTGTTTTATACCCCATTCATTTGCAAGTTATCCACAAACGGTGACTCACTCTCGTAACACGCTTGTTGACCGGTAGTCTCTCCTATGATAGAGCCGCGGAGGCTATCCACGAATTAACGGATCTCTGCATATGAACAGGAAGAGCCGTAAACGGACAACTACCTGTCGTAAAACTTTCCAATGTATCGTCGTAAACTCCACACATAGTTCACTGCAAAATGTTTTTAGTGTTAAAGATTAGCGCACAGGCGGTCAATTCATGAAATGAACAGCTGTTTCCACACAAAAGCAGTTTATTCAGCACTGAAGCATCTCCTCTATAGATATCCATAAAAACGGCCTCGTCTCCTCAGTGTACCAGCCATAGAATGTCTATGGACCGCTGTGTTATGCATTGCTAACATTGTAGGCTTCAATTAGTAGAAGGGCTCTGATAAAAGTCATATTAGTTATTTGTTCAATGTAGAGTGTAACCTTTATTATTCAGCAAAACTGAAAGAATGCATCGTTTTCATTGTGTTTTTAAATAAAATTGTATTGACATGAAGCTGATATAAAATACAGTTAATACTTTAATGTTTAAAACGTGGATTTTCGTCTAGTTTCATAGGACCATGGACTAATACAAACCAAATACACAGCAGGAATGACATGTGTCAGTGCACAGATTCCTCTACAAAATTAAAGGACTTGCTGGCTCTATATCATGATGACAACCTCTTTATTTAATTTAAGTGGCATGTTGTCTTATGTGTAATAACATAAGATATGTTACTGAATAGTGAATAATTTATGGTACTTTTAGTTAAACACTTTATTTTTTTATAATACAAATGGCCTTTTCAGCAGCTCCATTAAAGTGATGGCCATGACAGGTCTTTTGACGTCAATGCCGCAAACATGTCAGAATAATTAGAAGAGGTCTGAAATTATTTGCTGTAAATTAACTGAACATCATTGAGAGCATTTAGGGTACATTTTGGGTTGTATTTGGTATATATGGGCTATATTTCTCCCTAATACCAGTGATAGAAAAAAAAGAAAGGAAAATTTCAACTCAATCTCATATACATATGTGGCACATGATTTTGGCTGCAAACATCTTGAAGTCCATTTTATGTTCACGAGCGCAATGAGAGAAGCTTTTTTTTTCCACAGTGGCTCGCATCTTCACTAGGGAACTTGCATTGTTTAATGCTTGAAAACAACTCAAGCTGCTCTCATGCACTAATTAACCTCAAGATTTTCACTGCAAACCCTAAAAAAAGAAAAAAAAAGTGTTTTTGGAAAACTTGGAATCTGATGCATGAGCCACATAGACTATCTATGTAATACTTTTGAGTCCTTTTTTAAGCTTTAAAGTGCGGCACTATCCACTGCCATTGTTTTGAAAAGACATGCAGTTATATTAATTAAAATATCAAATATTATAGTTCAGTTGTTTATAGCACTGATCTGGAAGTCGGCTATTTCTACGGCTGCCCCATTCGCAAAATTGTTGAGTCTGCGATTGAAGAAATTCTATTTAACTATAAATTGAAAAAGATCTGAACAACACAAGATTTCGCTCCTTATTTATTTCTGATATTTTCATGTACAATCAGCATCTGTGGCCTAATGAGGCAAGTGAATGACAGTAATGCACCACATTCAAATAAGAACTCGCACACGCACACATGCAGCTTGAATGATTAATGCAAACAAATTACATAGCAGAAATACTGGTGTGACAAAAATGAAATTTTTCCATAAACATATATTCAGCCACTCTAAGATTTCTGCACTCTGTATCTTAGGGTGCTTTCACACTGGCAGTTTAGTTCGAAACACAGCACGGTTCGCATGAAAAATTGGTAATGTGAAAGCTGTCATGCGGACCGGGGAGCGCACCGTGGCACCGAACCCGAGACTACCTGTAGGTGGTCTGAGTTCGGTTGCAATGGAACTGTAGCGCGATTCACGTGAATGTGAAAGCAACTCAGACTCAGGTGCGCACTCGTTCAGGAAGTAACCTGCGCATGCGTTTTAGCTGATGACGACATCTGTCTATCTATCTATACACCTTATAAATACTATATATAAATACTATTATAGGTTATAAATATAGGGTATAATAGGAGATGACAGTGGCGATAACTTCACCTTGGACACAAATGTAAGCGTGCCGTGTAAACAAAGATGCAAATTAATTCCTTGCAATCAGCTGTCTCCTCAAAAAATGCCGTTTGCGAGCAGCAGCAAGCCGCCTTCCCCTGGACATCTGATGAGTTACACCATGAAGCGTGCACATACGCTGTTGTCGCTCACTCTCCTGTGCATAATGGACCAAAATAACAAAAAAACAAAAAGTATGAAGAGTCACATTGTGTTCTCCATGCGTGTTTGTGATGACGTAAAATGAACACAAATGGACCGAGGTTCGATAGAATCAAGTGAGTGTGAAACCAGACCAAAGCTGCGGGGGGCACCGGGAACAATCGCACTCGGAATCGGACCACAGCAAACGTGCCCAGTGTGAAAGCCCCCTTAATGTCATTGCAAGCAGGTCTTTTCATTTCTCAATGCCATTCAACAGCTATTATTAATACAAAATTAACTTCACTTTCTCCCACACCCCTGTCACACTGGGAGGGGTGGGGGAACAGGTTTGCTTATCTCCAATGCATGGAAATGTACTCCCCTGTCGTCTCTGTGTGACAAAAACTCCTTTGAACTACATGCAGTTACTATTACCCATCCTGTTAAAATCCATTTTGTAGTTATATAATCGCCCTCCAGGTCAACATGGAAATTTCATGGAGGAGCTGGATGTGTTTCTATCATCCTTCCCTGAGGATGGTAGCCCACTTGTTGTGCTTGGTGACTTCAACATCTCAGGTAGGTTCTTCAGGGTGTCTTGGAGGGGAGTGGTCTAAGTCTCACCAACTAGCTACTGGAGTACCTCAGGGTTCAGTACTTGGGCCCCTCCTCTTCTCCATATACATGTCATCTCTGAGATCTGTCATTCAGGCACATGGTTTTTCCTACCATTGCTGCGCTGATAAAACAAATCTACCTCTCATTCCAGCATTACGATCCTACAGTAGCTGCACATATCTCAGCCTGCCTGGTAGACATCTCATGTTGAATGAAAGAACACCACCTCCAACTCCACCTCGCTAAAACCGAACTTCTTGTGATTCCAGTGAGCCCAGCAGTCCAGTACAATTTCACCATTCAACTAGACATGTCAACGATCACACCATCCAAGACAGCCAGAAATCTTGGGGTTGTGTTCGACGATCAGTTAAACTTCATGGACCACATCGCAAAGACAGCCCAATCGTGCAGATTCGCTCTGTACAACAGCAGGAAAATACGGCCCTTCCTATCTGAGCATGCCACACAACTCCTCGCACAGGTGTTTGTGCTATCCAGGCTGGACTACTGCAATGGTCTTCTGGCAGGCCTTTCTGCATGTACAGTCAAACCTCTGCAATTGATCCAGAATGCAGCAGCGCGATTGGTCTTCAACGAGCCCAAAAGAGCGCATGTCACGCCTCTATTCATCAAACTACACTGGCTGCCAATGGTTGCTCGTGTTAAGTTCAAGGCATTGACGCTTGGTTACAGAACAACCCCTGGCTCTGCACTCCCCTATCTTCACTCCCTACTTCAGGTCTACGTCCCCTACAGAAGTTTGCATTCTGTGGGTAACAGGCGCCTCGTAGTGCCATCTCAAAGAAGCAAAAAACCACTGTTCAGGACTTTCACTTCAACTGTTCCTCGCTGGTGGAATGACCTGTCAAACTCCACCCGAGCAGCTGATTCTCTAACATCCTTCAAAAAGCATCTAAAGACACAACACTTCCGTGAGAACTTGACCGAACCCCTTTAGTGCACTCTCTTCTTTTTTATACATATAAAAATAAAATAAAATAAAACTCTTGTCCTCCTTGCCAGGGGTACTTCTCTAAACAATTTGAAACTTGTATTACAGCACTTGTGTTACTACTGCGTCCTTAGGATCATTTGCTTCTGTTGTTCTCCTCATTTGTGAGTCGCTTTGGATAAAAGCGTCTGCTAAATGAATATATGTAAATGTAAGTTGTTAAAGACATGGATGGAGAAATAACAAACTGATGTTGTCAGCGATGTTGCCAAATACTATAAAACTAATAAAATTAACTTAAACCATGCCACTTCCCATTATGAAAGAAAAACATCCTATAAAATTCAATAGCAACATTTTTATGAACTAATTATACTATTGCCATTCTTAAATTTCCTTTGATGAACAAGGAGAAATTTCACAACTAGAGGTAATTTTAGAGAATTCATATTTTAGATTATAAAACCCTTTTGTGAGAAGCTTGTGCATCATATAGCAAGTCTTCTGACTGCATGTAATCACTTGTATGATGAACAGTTTGTAATTTAAGTCCTTATTCACTTTTAAAGGGATAGTTCACCCAAAAATGGTGCACTCTCATCATTTACTCACCCTCATGCCATCCCAGATGTGTATGACTTTCTTCTGCAGAACACAAATTATGATTTTTTTTTAGAAGAATATCCATGTTGTTTTGTCACATGACTCTTGTGTATCAAAAGTTTAACCCTTTACTGACAGCCCAGAGTCTTCTGAAATGAGATCAGTCAGTTTAAATTAAATTATAGATAGCATATTGTCACTGTCCGATGAAAAAAATCATATCTCCACTTTTGGTAATTTTGACTTTATTACCATAAATGGAATGTGCCGAATGACCTCTTCCTACTGTTTGAATTGTGAATCAAAATGATAAATGAAAAGATGTTTAATCAGGCTATTTGTTTAACAAGTACCTCCATTGGCCTTGAGAAGTTTCCGTCAAAACTGCGTATGTCCCACCATTATGTTTTAAAGAGTGCCAACTAATTTACCTCAGCTGTCCAGCCGAAGTGTAGTGAAGAGATTGTCTACATCGCACTGGCTCTGTTATTTCCCTGACAACCAAAGCCATTCATGCACACACAATGTCAGGTGGCTTTAAAAAGTAGACTATACCAGCCATACATTTCCATCTTTGACAGGCAATTTATGCATTGGACCCGGAAAACGCTAAAAAGATTATATCCAAAATGAAATTCTCTAGCAATCGATAACCTACCAACTGAGTTCTGGGAACATGAACAGTTAGACTTGAGTCTGTAACTGAACACGCGCCACTGGAACCCATGATAAGAAAACCATGTATGTCCACATCTGCTAACAAAAATCCATTTAGTCCAAGTCCAATTAAAATATCGAACAGTACACTAACAGATGTGTAATGACAGAATTCTATTTATGGTTCTAAATGTGACTAATAATGTTATTTTCAATTCAGACTGTTTTTTTCATGCTCTTGAAAAATTAAAACACAATGTCCATGCAGAAGGACACAGGATCACACAAGGTTAAAGTTCTGGCCACCATTCACTTGCATTGTATAGACCTACAGAGTTGAGATATTCTTCTTAAAATCTTCATTTGTGTTCTGCAGAGGAAAGACCATCATACACATCTGGGATGGCATGAGTGTGAGTAAATGATGAGAGAATTTTCATTTTTGGGTGAACTCTCCCTTTAAATCAAATCATTTATAATGTCCATAACAGCACAGAAATCTAACGACAGCTCTGTTGATAACATCAAACTTCATTTTTTCAGGCGACACAACATTGAAGTGAGTTTCTACATATGTACTGCCATTGTATTGAAGTCAGGCGACAGGACATTTATTAAATTATTTCCTTTTGTGCTCTGCAGAAGAAAAGTCACTGGGAATGACATGAGGGTGAGTAAATTATTTTCGGCTGAATTATGCCTTTAATCTTATGCCATTTACTGGAAAGCATTGAACCCGAAGATCAACTTTGCTCACTTTTACAGCTAGCGCGAAGACTCCTTGATCGGGTGAAACTTCGAGGGCTTGTGGGATGGTTTCTCTCCAGTATGAATCCTCTCATGTGCTTTCCGTTGCACTAAATAAGTGAAACTCTGATCACAATGTGAGCACTTGTAAGGTTTCTCTCCAGTATGAATTCTCTCATGTGATTTCATGTCTCCTGACAGAGTGAATCTCTTGTCACAATATGAGCACTTGTAAGGTTTCTCTCCAGTATGAATTCTCAGGTGCCTTTTCAAATGGCTGGCTGTAATGAAGCCCTTCCCACAATAAGAGCACACATGATCTTTTACACCAGTATGTATTTTCTCGTGATCTTTCCAAGAGCTCAGCTGTAAAAAACTCTTTCCACAAAATGAACATGAGTAAGGCTTTTCATTTGCATGAATTCGTAGGTGTGCTGTTAGCCGTGACTGCAATATAAATCTTTTACCACACTGATCACAGTTAAATGGCCTTTCATCAGTGTGCCCGCGTAGATGATTTTTCAGAGACTGTGCACGTGTGAAAATTTTTCCACATTGATGACATGTATTAGACTTCACTCCAGTGTGAACGTTCATGTGACTATTCAGATGTTCTTTTAGTCTGAAACGCCATCCACACTGAGAGCATGTAAAAGGCTTCTCTCCAGTGTGAATTCTTATGTGACTTTTAAGATTTGATTTATGCAAACAACTCTTTCCACACTGAGGGCATGTGTATGGCTTTTCTCCAGTGTGAATTCTCATGTGACTTTTCAGCTGTTCTTTTGATCTGAAACTCCTTCCACACTGAAGACAGGTGAACGGTTTCTCTCCAGTGTGAATTCCCATGTGTTTCTTAAGGTTTTTAAGTGCTAAACTCTTTCCACACTGAGGACAGGTGACAGAGTTTTGGGCTTCTGTTCTTCTAGTTCTCCTTTGTGAGGAATTCTTCGCCGTCTGTGAGCAACTAGAAGATTCTTCTTCTTGTATGAAGTTAGAAGATTTCTGATACTGATGTTTCTCCTCCACTTCATTCAGTTCTTGACTTTCTTCTTTCACTTCCATGATGTCTAAAATAAACAATAAATTGCCAAATTAAAAATAGACAAACGTGACATGAAACAAAATAAACATCAAAAGCAGAAAGCAGGGGCATGTCCAGTTTGGACCACAGGTGCCACCCCAAATTCTAAACTATGATTGGTAATTTCCCAAGTCGGAGGACCAGGTAGAACTTTGTTGTCTCGGGGAAACCGCACACAGTCATGTGAAATTAAATATGGCCTGAACGTGCACTGTAGATCACTCTGCATGTCATATACGTGAAATGGCGACACTGAAGGGCACCCGTGAATTGACCGTGACAAAATCAGGTGAGGGCCCATTTCAGCATAAACAATGGTTCCATTCACTGCAAACACATACAACAACACAACAAGCACTGTGATCAGCCGTCCTGGCAGTGTTTGAAGTAAACAGACCAGTCCTCTTCTATCCCAACTAGACAAAAAGTTTCATGCTGTAATCTTCGGCATATTTCATCATCTTATTCTGGCCAAGAACCACTCATTCAGATATGAAATGTCTGACTGACATGTTAAACCAATCACACTTCACTTTCTAATGCAGCCTGGTCTCATGAACATTTAGTAACCATGGAAAAAAATTATTGCAAAATGGAATTATGTGCCTTATTACAGATTTGGCTGCAATTTCCAGGTGAAATATCCAGCGGAAGGCACAAAAAGCAAGTGAAACGGTGTTGTATTCAGACAAGGTTTTTAAGGTGAATATTAGATGGAGATTTTAATAAGTAAAACATACCTCCCTAATCTTAAACTTTAACCTGAACCTAACCAATAGTGTCCAAAAATAAAGTGAGAAATGAAAAGCACAATTTCAGAAGCAACCACGTCATCTCGTGTTGCTGCAATTACACTCTCATCTCACGTGTCAGCTTGCATGCTTGACTGGTCTCAAACCGCATATATCTAAGTCTCAAGTCCAAACACTCAGCAAGGTGAGCTACCGTGGAAGCTAATCACATTGGAATAATTATGTAAATGTAGGTGAGTCTGTAATACAAGTGTTAAAATGTATCGATTTTCAAATGAAAAAAGTGAGTAAAATGAGAATGAAATGAGTAAATGTGTTTCAATGTCATAACATAGCAATGTGTGTAACAGTGCGAAAAAAAGTGTTTAAGTCATAATTAGCCACTGTAGTCGTGATATGTTTGAAAGTGAATAAAACGCACAGTTGTTGTAGTACCTCTAGTGTTAATTTCACCAGCAAACTACACCGAAACGTAGAATTTGGCACATAAGTCAATTTGCAAAAATGTTGCCAAACTAACCTTCACTTTATGAGTCTAGGGCTACGTCTACATTAATCCAGATACATTTGAAAACGGCGTTTTCGAAACGATCTCCGTCTGTTTTTAAGCGTTTTCCAAAAGTTGCTCATCCACAGTGAAGTCCCATTCACAGTCAACGATTTTGTCACTGGATGCGACAGGAGACCATTAATTTTCAACGTGAGCTGGCGACTTCCGGCAACTCGAGCGACAGCGACTGTTGGCGACAGGATGTGGGCGTGTCAAGAGATGTGACAAAGTTGAGAAAAGTTAAACTTTATGCATATGCAGAGCAATATCGCACAGTGATAACCAATGAGAAAAACAGTCATCCGTCTCCTGTGAGATAATAGAGACGAGTGCAGGAAAGACGGAGTTGTTGTTGTCATCAATTTCACTGTTCTATATCATGTTTCTGTTACTACTTAGATGGATATAATAAAACAGTGATGCGTGGAAAACCATGTCAGAAATTGTCAGCATTCTGAGCGAGTTTGATTGATGCACTGAAAGATCGATCTTTGTGTTGATATTATGCATTGAGTTTTGCTGCAGTTTATAACACTTTCCTGTCCAGAATGCTCATTTTTAGCGGCATGTAAACTGATTTCATATCAAATTGGATAATGTACAAGAAATTGTCGACATTGTGAGTTTAATTCATATATTAATAGATTGTTCATCTTGTTCATGATAGGATAAATTGAGCACAGCTATAGTTTATATAAAAACAATTTCCCTTGCAGTATGTTCATTGTTAGAGGCAAAACAAATGATTCCTTGTCAAATAAGAATTATATGTTTGTTTTACTGGCAATATAACTCATCAGTGATCAGAATTTCTAAACTATGGCCAGTTGTGGAGACAACAAATAGCATTAGAGCAACAACAGTAGGAACGGCCATTAGTGACAAGAAATACAGAGACTAGCGCCATCTAGTGACAAAATCACTGACAATGTGATTTTGGGAACATGTGAAAATGTTTTAATCCCCTTACTGTGCATGCGAAAAGTCGCTGTTGCAGTACGGTCTGAAGCGTAATTGTCCTCGTGTTCCGTCGTCGGACACCAACTCAGAGTACACTTCCCATCATATTTGAAGGAATGTAATGTGAAGATTGTACAAAGTAGCATTTATCTTTAACAATGCTATCAAAGTGAATATCAGGCAAAACAGCGCCGCTGTAACACGGGCTGCCATCTTGATTGTTTTGTTTGAATGGATCACATGACTGTGTCACATGACTACAAATACATAATCGTTTTCAGATATATCCATTTTCCCAGTCCACACTACAACGCGAAGACGGCGTTTTCAAATTTATCCACTTTTTCAAAAAGCTTTGTTTTCGCTGACAAAAACGGCATCTTAATGTGGACTTAGATCCTCCACCTGGTCATCTAATGGTTAGACGGACCTGGTGAGGCCTTCAAGCCACAGTGTCTCGCACCCACTGTGAAATCTGGTGGAAGATCGGTGATGATCTGAGGGTGCTGCAGCAAGGCTGGAATTGGGCAGATTCGTCTTTGTGAAGGATGCATGAATCAAGCCACGTACAAGGTTATCCTGGAAGAAAACTTGCTTCCTTATGCTCTGACAATGTTCCCCAACTCTGAGGATTGTTTTTTCCAGCAGGACAATGCTCCATGCCACACATCCAGGTCAATCAAGGTGTGGATGTAGGACCACTGGATCAAAACCCTGTCATGGCCAGCCCAATCTCCAGACCTGAACCCCATTGAAAACCACTGGAATGTGATCAAGAGGAAGATGGATGGCCACAAGCCATCAAACAAAGCTGAGCTGCTTGAATTTTTGCACCAGGAGTGGCATAAAGTCACCCAACAGCAATGTGAAATATTGGTAGAGAGCATGCCAAGATGCATAAAAGCTGTGATTGAAAATCAGGGTTATTCCACCAAATATTGATTTCTGAACTCTTCCTAAGTTAAAACATTAGTTTTTTGTTTAAAAATGAATATGAACTTGATTTCTTTGCATTATTCGAGTTACACTGCATCTTTTTTTGTTATTTTGACCAATTGTCATTTTCTGCAAATAAATGCTCTCCTTTACAATATTTTTATTTGGAATTTGGGAGAAATGTTGTCAGTACTTTATAGAATAAAATAAATATTTTCATTTTGTTCAAGCACATACCTATAAATAGTACATCCAGAGAAACTGATAATTTTGTAGTGGTCTCTTAATTTTTCCAGAGCTGTATAAATAAAAGAGGGGTGTGAATCGGACGTTTCATCATGATAGGATCTTGAATCGATTCTCTTGGCCTACGATCCAATATTTGCAGATACTTCAAAGTCTGCCACGATACGATTAGATTCAGGGGCCTGCGATCAATATTCCGATATAATGTGCCTATTTTACACAATAAATTACATTTTTTTGCCCTCAAATGCAACCAAAATATATTTGTATTATTTTATTCAGCTCTCTGTATCCACATTGGGACATCCACAACAAAATAAGGTACTTCAGATGTTGAAAAAAAATTACACAGATAAATAATATAAAAAATAAAAACAAAATCACTCGTTTGATGACAGCTAATTTTTCAGTTTAGTCCAATTCAAAGTACTTACACTATGCTGTTCCCCTCTTCCCCACTGCCGTTTGTCGAGAAAGGAATATTGTTGTTCAAAATGTTGTTGAAATGTTACTTCAAATGAATGTGTCTCACATTCAAACATAGAATGTATGAAGGAGTATAGCGCTCGTTGCACATGCGTGAGATGCTCGCACTTTCTCAATAAAGAGCTCTTTTCCACTTCAAAGCCCACACATTATGCACAATCACTTCACAATGGTGAGCGGCGTATTATATAATTTAATGAACTAACCAGATCGCCCTCTGTCCCATTCACGGATACGAGGCAAGCCCTTACGTGCCAAGCCCATTTCTGATTGGGTGCTAAAAATGATCGAACATGGTTATACAATCCATTTGCACGTCGGTTGCCCCATTTCAGCGGCGTTCAGCCTTCCACGATTCCATCCGAAAACACTGGTCTGAATGTCCGCTGGGCGAAAAGCACACTTTTCCCCAGCCAGTAAATTCTCTTTTTGGGAGTCCTTTCTAGGAGTTCATCTCGACTCTGTGAGCATGTGCACGCACCTCATGAATGAGCGTGTACAGACCATTCTTCGGTGTCTGTCTCAGTTCAAACTGGGAAAACATTACCACTGAAGTCATTTCAGAGAATGCTGGATTTTATGGCAGCAGCATCCGCTGTCATACCATTAGGTCTGTTACACATGAGACCTCTCCAGTACTGGCTCAAGCAATGTTCCACATTGCGCCTGCTCTAGCACCATGGACAGCGCTGGCCTCCTACCAACAGGGTGTTATGCTGGGTCAAATTTTCAGAAGAAAAGTGCTGACCACAGATGCATCCAACACAGGTTGGGGCGCGGTGTGTGATGGACGCCCGACTTTTGGCACCTGGACAGTTGCGAAACAGGCGTGGCACGTCAACCGCCTAGAGCTATTGGCTGTCTTTCTAGCTTTGAGAGCTTTTCATTCTGTCATTGTGAATCATCACATCGGTTATGAACACCATTTTACAGGCTAGAGCACAGTCCATGAGACTCCTTTATGCACTGAAATCAAATGTGTTCACTAATTGGTGCTTTTCACATGGCAAAGACCCACTGATCTGCCCAACACCTGAAATTCGTACATTTCTTTAAAAGCGATTGGACGCAGGGCTCACACCGTCAACGCTCAAAGTTTATTTTGCGATTATATCTGCATGTCACGCACCTGAAGCCGGCACCTCTATAGGCAAACATGATAATCATAAAGTTCCTTAGGGCAGCGAGGCAGCTAAACCCCCCTCGTCCGGCTACAGTCCCGACTTGGGACCTAACTTAGTCCTAAATGCGCTCACGGGGCCTCCCTTCAAGCCTCTGGACTATGTTGAATTGTGTGTGCTTTGGCCTCCCCATTCTGATGGTTGATGTGAACATTAACTAAAGCTCCTGACAAGTATCTGCATGATTTTACGCACTGCAGCCACACGATTGGCTGATTAGATAATCGCATGGATGATTGTTGGTGCCTGACGTGCTTGTTTGAGTATTTCTGTAACAGCTGATCTCCTGGGATTTTCACACACAACAGTCTCTAGAATTTACTCAGAATGGTGCCAAAAACAAAACAAAAAAACATTCAGTGAGGGGCAGCTCTGCAGATGGAAATGCCTTGTTGATGAGAGAGGTCAACAGAGAATGGCCAGACTAGTTCAAACTGACAAAGTCTACGGTAACTCAGATAACCACTCTGTACAATTGTGGTGAGAAGAATAGCATCTCAGAATGCTACTCTGTGATGCGGGTTGGCACTCTTTAGGCGGCATGAGGGGGACCTACACAATATTAGGCAGGTGGTTTTAATGTTGTGACTGATCCGTGTATATATATTCTGAGTGTTCCCCTCCTGGCTCACCATGAGGGTCATTCACTTGTGGCATACTCATGTCGGTCGCTGTCCCGCAGGAATGTGGCATCATGTTTCATCTCTGGGAAGGTTATGTCCTGTAGTGTGGTGTGATGGGACTCTGTTCCCCATAGCGTCAACTTAGTGACGCAATGTCAAGTGACACTAAATCGTAAAGGAACGTCTCCATTACATATGTAACCTCTGTTCCCTGAGATGAAGGGAACGAGACATTACATAAGCTGGCCGCACTATGGACTCAGGGTTTTTTGAGGTGAGAGTGATGTGCTCTTTGTCCCTCAGTCAGAAAATTCTGAGGAATGGTGTTTGCTTTCCAGCTTTTATACCGGACAGCTTTGCGCCTAAAAGGGCGGGGCTTAAACACCATAGCCAATCCTGACGTTATTGTAGAAGGGTTTCAACTAGGTTGTGTAGAAGGACACTCCCCATAGCATCAGCTTAGTAATGCAATGTCTCGTTCCCTTCATCTCATGGAACAAAGGTTACATACGTAACCGAGATGCTTTTAGACTACAACCTGAACAGCTCTAGTGACGAAAAAAGGAATATGGAGATTGATGTTTGACGGGTCATTTCATTTATGATTACATGGACAGAAAATGTTGCAATTTTCAAAATGAAATTTGAAATATTTAGAATTTTGCCTCAATATGGTTTGTTATATTTCAAATTGTAATATATTGTCCCATCTCTAAACAAAGTATTCTCGAAATGTAAGCTTTGAGTGTGCGCCTGAAGAAATTCTATTTAAACAGTGAATTCTCATGTGCCTCTTAAGATCTTTTCACACTTAAAACTTTTATCACACTGAGGGCACTTGTATGGTTTCTCCTCAGTGTGAACACTTAGGTGTCTTTTATGCGTGAAACTTTTTCCACATTGAGGGCATGTGAACGGTTTTTATCCAGTGTCAATTCTCATGTGTTCCTCGAGTATATATTTAAATCTGAAGCTCTTTCCACACTGAAGGCAGGTGAAAGAGTTTTTGTCTTCTGTTCTTCGAGTTTTCCTTTGAAAGAAATTCTTCTTGTGTGAAGTTTGAAGACTTCTGATATTGATGTTTCTCCTCCACTTCATTCAGTTCTTGACTTTCCTCTTTCACTTCCATTATGTCTAAAATAAACAATCAAATTAAATATAGACAAACGTGACATGAAATGAAAATAAATATCAATAGCAGAGAGTAACAGGGGTCAAGTTTCTATTTGTATGTGATACTAGATTGTAGATTTGCTTAATCATTATCTGTTTGGTTAAACCTGTGATTTTCTAACTACAGCCACCAAATCTGGTGAACTGTATGAGGTTGTTACATGAATGTTCCTAAGCAATCAATAATGAAAGAAAAATAATTTTTTTAATTAACACCAACCTCTTTGTTCCTCAGTATCTTCATTCTGTTTCAGTTTCATTCTGCATGATTCTGAATAACTCATGTCCTCACTTTTCTCTTAAACAAACTCCATCTTTTCCATTGTATGTGACAAAAATTTCAGTTGTTACACCTGGAGTTCTTCCTGCTGGTCTGAAGCACTTCTCTTGTAGGATGATGGGAATATTCACAGTATTTATTGGTAAATAGTTGCGGGAGTGGCTTCACTGAAAGTGTGAATTTTCATCACTGTTATGGATGACCAAAGGATCTGCCAAAATAAAAAAAAATAGTCAAGTCACTGAAATAATTTGAAATCCTGTTTTATTATAGATTCTCATTTTATTCACACATTTATGAACATGTCTGTGTTTAAAACCCCATTCACAAACATATGGGTGGAGGAAATACCAAAATTTAAAGAAACCAAAAAAACAAAAAAGGCTATAATTGCATGCTATGCTCCTCATTTTTAAGATGCTAAGTTCAAAAAAGGACATAAAAGGCAGCATGAAGGTAATCCATATGACTCAGTTGGTTTAATTCATGTCTTCTGAAGTGATATGATTGCTTTGGGTGACAAACAGACCAAAATTGAAGGCCTTCGTTTACAGCGCTCTGTGCATGCATCAAGTACGTGGAAGTGTTGCTGCATCCCAATTCGCCTTTTTATACTATGCCCCTAAAGTGTGCAATCTTTTTGTGACAGAAAAGTGTCTACTCTATAGAGTTTAGCAAAAAAGGGTTTTGGGACATATTATCACGTCATAAAATTGCATCTTGTAACCAAAAACCCCTCAGTTGCATTGTTACGAGTATCCTGCCACCGTATATCGGCCTGTCAATCATCATATGTTTCCTACCGTATTGGAGAACAAACAGCGAGTCACTGAATATCTGTCGCTGGGTGTTTTGTGTGGAGAGCCGCTAATATTTTGATAGAATCATGCATGTATTTAATGCAAACCAAACTCATCTCTTTTCCTATCGTTATGTCTATACAATGTGTGATGTTCACAATGTGTTGCAGATTAAATATAACAAGGATCACAGTTATATTTGAAGTTCAAATGTGATCTTATAATTCATCGTTCATCATCAACTAAAGTAAAGATCTTCTATTATATACTTAAATGTTATACCAAGTCGGAAAGTCAGAACAAATGAATGACATTGTGCTGGATCACATTATTTCTTTATTTTACCTTTGATGTATTTACCAAATACATCATTACAACTATGGATGCATCGATCCGATACCTGGATCGGTATCGGCTCCGATACTGATGTTTTTAGGCAGATCGGGTATCGGTTCGACGAGCCTTATCCAAATCCGATAGCCTACTGTGTATCATGTTCATTACTGTCAAGCACCAAAACTGATATAAAAGAACCATAAAAACACCATTAAAGTAGTTATGACTCGTGCATTTTATTCAAAGCCACTTCAAGACATGGGATAGCTTTGTGAATCGCAAAAGACTGTGTTTAATAAGTAAATATACAGTATGCACGCACAGCGCCTGCGCATTAGTGAAAGGCGCTGCTCTGTTGACACGCACACATAAGCACAGGCAAGCTGGTGATGCACTCGCGGCTATTTTCAGCCTTCATGCGGTGTGCAATATTTGAGTGCTACTCACGGACAACATCTCTGATGTAGATGCTCAATAGTTCAGTTCACTTATAATATGCATTTAGAACGGCACCAGAGGAGCATTTTACCAAAGTCTAAATAACTTTTTTAATAAACGAATTAAACTACTGTGAACTTGCCTACAAACAAACACAGGACTTCCTGGAGAGTTCAGAAAGTAAAAATAAATCCAGAGGGTTTTAAAGTTGCACGATATATTACAAATGTTGTATTTAAAATTCTTAAAGTCAATAAGAATAATACAAATAATAATAATGTATTATTATTATCATTATTACTGGTTTCTTTTTTTTTCTGAAGACTTAGACTGGAATTACTGTTAATTTTGCTAATACATTATCCAGTAGACTAGTTAACAATGAAGTTTTTCTTAATAAGCTATACATTTATATTGAAATAATGTGTAGGGGTTCTCAATGGGGGCATCAGAGAATGCATAATGGTAAGATCAGGATTATTAATCACTTAGACCTTTTTATGATCACTGTAAATGGAGCTGCTTGATCGTTTGCAATTTAATGAGCTGATCAGCATCTTCATCCATCAGCAAGAACAAAGTAGTTGCTATTCACAGCGTTCAAACAAACTTACGTAACATTTAATATTGTCTTATGTTGTAAAAACATGATGAAGTAGAGATGTGGCGCCGGTCTCATCGCCAAGTTTGTAGTTTTTCACGTTATGACAACTGTAGTTCTGAAGCGAACGGTCAACTCTTCTTCCGTCGAGCAAGAGATTGTGGGCGATATTAGCCGAAAAAGTGTTCACGGATCCACACTTTGGAAATCTACCAAAACAGTAGACCATACGGGCAACTTTGGGACACTCATTTCCAAATACTCTGATTTGGGACACCCTAATTCGTATCTCGGTTACCGTTTAGGGCAGTAGGTTCCGGATTGGGAAGCAGGGCATGTGAATGAGCTTTTCTCATGAAGGCGCCAAGGAGACTACGGATGTCAATATTTAGTCAATGAAAACGTAGATTTTGGTCTGTTTCTCACCCAAAGCACTCTAATGACTTCAGAAGACATGGAATAAACAACTCGAGTCACAGATTACTTTTATGTAGGGCTGGGCGATTTTTTTCGATTAATTTGAATGTACATTTTGACAAAAAAAAAAAAAATAATTAATCGTCGATTCGCGTAAAAATATTTGCAAACGCTATAGTTGTCAATCCACCAAAGGCTGAATAAGGAAGAGAAAAATTTTCATAGCGCTTGGCTTGATGCTGCCCCCAATCTGATCAGCTGCACATGTGTGCTCGCTCTAAATGTACGTAACACATCAACAATATGGAGACTGATATAAAAGACACCTGTAATATTCCCAATATGATTGTACAGTGCTCAACTTCATCATGCATGTATCAGTTGCTGCACAGGTTTTAAAATCAAATGTAAGACTTTTTAAGACCTTTAAGACTTGAACAAATAAAATAATACCGTATGTCCATACCAGACCATATTAAAATTGGTTTATGAACCAATATATCAACACATATGAATTAGAGGTCGACTGATATTGGATTTTGCTGATACAATGTGTCGAAAGAAAGGTAATAATTGATTAATTGGCTGATATTTTTTAATATTAATTTATTGAATGTATTAAGAATGGCAGGTACAGACACAGAGGCAACAAGAAGCAAAAGTCCCAATAATAACCAGAAAAAGGTGAAGATTTGTTGCATACTTGAGACTTAACTATAAACAAGCAAAAATTCAACGGGGACTCTTATTCTGAAATGTCTATGCTCCCAGCTGCTCACAGAAACCGATAAGGGAAATAAAATACACACTCTTACAATCATCTGCAATGTATTACTACAGTATATAAACACTGTAAAGTAAACATTGTCATGTAACAAATATGAGCAGTAATTCACTGATTGTGAACCGCCCTGAAACCGCCGGAAGCGCTCTATCATGAGCTCCCTGCGTGCTCGGAGAACGTGCAACAGTGCCGTGTCTTCACTTTGAAGTGCACAGCGCATACAAACTATATATTTATTTAATTAAAGCACAGCTTTTTGCGGTTTAATAATTACATTAGGCCATTTCGTGATCCCGGTTTTTCCATCCCCAAATTTAAGACAGCTTTAAACAATAATTAAGACTTTTGTTAAACCATTTAAGACTTTTTATGGCCTTAAATTTTAAAAAATTGAATTTAAGACATTTTAAAACTTAAGGACCCACGGAAACCCTGATGTATATGCCTGCTTAATAAGAACTGGCCTCGGCTTCTAGTGCATGTTGATGAATGGTCTCCTTTCTTTTAATACCTATATTAAAGCGTTAGTTACGTGACAGTTCTGGGCACTTAATTTAAAATTTTATGGATAGGCTGTATATGGGAGAATCAAACACTGCTCCTTTGTTTACCATGATGATTTAGATAGATCGCTAATTATTACTTTGTACTGTAATGTGTTTCAAGGGTAGTCTACATCTATGGCCAACATTTGGGAAGCAATCTTTTTGACAAACATTGTGAGTTGAACTGTAATGATAAATCATTTCATTTTGCTGCACTGCTCAGAGTGTTTTCAGAGGACTGAAAATGGTGAATGCAGATTAACAGATTTTTAAATACAGCCTTTTGCTGTTTAGTAATTGGCCACAATTTCAGACTTAATTCAATCAATCATGCAGCCTTAATGGATACCACACCTATGTTTTAGAGGTCAAGCCTGCTGGCTCCAGAGTTTTTTTTTTTTCCCCCACATACATTTTTTCACGTCCGTAAAGCAAGTTCATTTCCCAGGGAAAAAAATTATTTGTCTACTCTGAAAATGTTCTGATGTGTGTGGACTCTATCTGCAGGGGTTTATGATTATACATACAAATGGTTTTATTTACAATGAGTACTTAATAGATAAACTTTATAATTTCTAGATATTGATTTCTAGAAATCTTTCTAGATAGACTTACTGGTTTAGATAAAAAAATAATACCTGCACTGGCTAAGAAGTATTTTGCATTTTTCTTATTTTATACTTTTATTCTGAACATCTGGGTTTATTAGATTTTCATTTATTTTACATTTACACTATGTTGACTACTTCCTGTGTGGTGCACATTTTTGTGCATTTATCTTGCACACCTACAGTGAAAAGAACTTTGATTTCTCTAATCCAGGTTTGCCTCGTACATTTAAAAGTAGAGGTCGACCAATTTTGCAGATAAGATGACTAAGGTGGTGGAAAAGGCAGATAATGATTAATCGGCCGATAGTTTTTAACATTTATTTATAGAATGTTAAAAACATTTTAGTCTTTCGCCATTTTTCTTTGCATGCCCTCGCTTCAATTTAGAACACTTAACTATCTGATCAAAATAAAATATGCAATGAAGCGAGGATAAAAAAAAAATAATATTGGCAATGATGCAAGATTTAGGTCCAGCAAATCTCTACGTGATTGTTAATAACAATAATAATAATAATAATAATAATAAAAACTCTCTGCAACTTTCGGCATATACTTTGCCGATAACCAATATAAAAACAAAAAAAATGTTTTTTTAAATTATCGGCACCAATACATCAGTCTATGTTTACCTTTATTTTAAAAATTTTTTTTTAAAAACTACATTTAATTTTTTTGCCGTATCGCCAAGCCGTACTTTCATGCTGCTTTTAAGTCCTTTTCGGAGCTTGAAGGTTTTGGACCCAATAAACTTAAATTGTATGGACAACAGCACATCACACATTCTTCAAAATATATTTTTTTGTGTTGTGCAATACAAAGGAAGTCATGCTTGTTTGGGGCATCATGAGGGAATGAGAGAATTATCTCTTCAAAGAACACATTTAGGTTTAAAGCTCTTTCACAATATTTGGAGGGAAAAAAAATAAAGATGAAGAAATACCAAAATTAAAAGAAACCAGAAATAAAAAAATGTCTAATGGATTAATAAAAGAATAAACATAGAACAAAATATATTTTGTTCCCAAAAAAACACAAATAGCCATTTGTCTGCACGAAACAATTTCCACATTTTGCGTTTTAACTTCTAACTTTTCATTTAGCGATTGTGTAACTGTGTTTTTAATTTTGTTTTACTTTTACACGAAACATAATTTATCACAGACTAAATAAATGCTGTCAAATGAATAGATTATTTAAAATGCAAAATTAAAAGTTGTCATCATTTACTCACCCTCATGTCAGTCCAAACACTCTTCTATGGAATTCTGAAGGATGTTCCATTTGCTGATTTCAACACAATGGCAGTTGATGAAAGCATTAAAAAGACCCGAAGACTTCATAAAAATAGTCCATGCGGCTTGTGTGTCATATTCCAAGTCTTCTGAAACCATACGATTTTGTGGAAATAACTCTAAATGCACGAAAAGTTATTTTTCGCCATAGCTCATAATTGCGCATTCACGAGCGCATGAGATAAGATTGTTCACAATGCCACGCGCTTAAACTTTGCAAAAGCAAAAACATCACGCGAACAAGCTTCTTTCAACCTGCTCTAGGGCGAAACAGAATTTTGTGATCTGTGAATGTGACCAAGCCTTCACGTATTTGGCTAAACCTAACCATGGACATCTCACAACAAATAACAAGGCAATGTAATTCAATGTAAAATAAATAATGCATAGCAACAAATGTGCTCGTGGGGTATTTCCATCACTTTAGGGAACTTCTATTAAAGATTTGATCCATTTCCATGACTTTTCCAGGCCTAGCCATCACAATTATACATTTCCAAGATATTTCCAGGTTCCTGCTCGTTAAGTAAACCACATCTCTAGCAAATGCACTATCATCACGTGGCTTACAATATGTAATCATCTACATTTAGCAACAGTAAATAACTGCACGTAAACAGCACACACCTATTCAATACAAACAGTCTTTATTCAGTTCAGTTGAGCCTCTGTTATTAGCTGCCTGTTTAAAGCGTTTTACCTGTTGTAGTTTTTGTTCTCTTTCTTCTCATCTGGATTTAATTTAGTTTGCGCTCTCAGAACTCCCTCCAAACTGCCGCTTTGATGCTGCCGCCGCCCGCGACCACATCGGCTTCTTCAGGGGGATTCTAGCGGGTTCCAAACCGTCTGAAAAGGTGCATACCGCCACCTACTGTATTGTAGTGTGAAGAGAATGAGGTCTATGTATATTAAGATATTTTCCTAGTACCTATGTTTAATGCATAACTGCCAGGGTTGGGAGGGTTACTTTTGAAATGCATTCCACTACAGATTACAGAATACATGCTGTAAAATATAATTTGTAACGTATTCCGTTAGATTACTCAAGGTCAGTAACGTATTCGAAATACTTTGGATTACTTCTTCAGCACTGGTAGATTTTTTCACTTGTTTTGACTATAAAAACTCTGCCAGTACAGTAAGACAAAATACACATTAAAAATACATTCTCTGAAAAAACTAAATATCTTATTTAGTGTTGTTTCTAAAACAAGATAAATCAAATTGATCTTGTTTTAAGGAATTTTAGATATTTTTACAGGAAAACAATACAAAAAATTATTATCAAGAATACGATTTTTGCACTAATATCAAAGGTCTTACTATAAAAAAAACAAAAATTATGATCCAACGTGAATTTTCTTGGTAAAAAAAAAAAAATATGATCATGTCTGGTAACATGCATGTAAAATGGCTAGAAATAGCATTTTAGCTTAGTGTAAAGCTGACAATTTGCACAAGGTTTATTTCTATTTCTTCTGCTCCTTACTTACTTCAAACGTACTTCTCTGTCTGCTCGTATGAATGTAACACATCATAAGAAAGTGTTTCACCTCTGTTCAAATGCACTGTGGATCACATAATTTATATGTATAAATGTTTTCCATCTGAAAGGACTAAATACTAAATGAAACAAATGACAATAAAATGCAAATCAAAATACTTTTTGAATGTAACTGTATTATAATTACCAATTGTTTAAATTGTAACTATAGTAGAACACAGTTGGGGCAGTGGTGGCTCAGTGGTTAAGGCTCTGGGTTACTGCTCAGAAGGTTGGGGGTTCAAGCTCCAGTACTGCCAAGATGCCACTGTTGGGCCCTTGACCAGGGCCCTTGACCCTATCTGCTCCAGGGGTGCCATATCATGGCTGACTCTGCACTCTGACCCCAGCTTGGTTGGGATATGTGAAAACAAAAGAATTTCACTGTATATGTGTGATAAATAAATCAAAATTATAATTACTTATATTTAGTATTTTAAATACGTAATCCCGTTACATGTATTCCGTTACTCCACAACACTGTGCATAACTGCATTTATTATTTTACCTGCTTGGTCTGATATTTAAGATAATGCATATTGAGAATTCAACATATGCTTTCGGAATTCCACCCTTTCCCTATAATTCTATCAGGGTGTACTGGGTGGCTCAAAAAGCTGAAACCCCATTGAACTGCAATCAAACCTTAGGACGTTTTTTGTCTCATTAGCAGTGTTGGACAAGCTATTCAAAAAAATGTAGCTAGGTAAGCTACCAACTACTCAACAGAAAATGTGGTTAAGCTAAGCTAAACACTACACTTCAGAAAAAGCTGCTTGTTTTAAAAACTAGCGAAGCTACCGTCTCGCTGCTCAGAAATGTAGTTTAGCTAATAGCTTCACTATTTGTCATGAAGCTATACTGCCCATCACATCTCATTATGTACATTTGTACAGAATAAAGTATAATTTTTATAATCTATTTATTCTAAGGATTGTTATTTAAGAAACTATTTGAAAGCATATCTTAAATTGCAAAAACAACAAAAAAAAAAAATTCATTGCATTACCCAGCCAGCCACCACAAACCACTGTGATTGGTCCACTTTGGCCAGCGCTGAAAAATTTACAAATACTACTTGACATTGGCGTGCACTGGAGAGAGCTCATTATCGTAAATAAATATGTACTTTTTTCTTACTTTTTCTGTACTTTACTTTAGATAATATACCTGTTATTAATAGTAATAATAATAATAATACTTGTTATTCTTATACAATGTTAGGTACATTAAAATATTCTATTTTTCATGTTTAATATGGGTGTTTTTCACATTCACATTTTTTGTGTTTTTGTTTTTACATATAAGATTTATATATATATATATATATATATATATATATATATATATATATATATATATATATATATATATATATATATATATATATATATATATATATATATATATATATATATATATATATTTTTTTTTTTTTTTTTTTTTATTTATTTATTTTTTTTTTTTTTTTTTATGAAAGTCATGACAATTCCCACCACAGTGTCATTTCCACCACATCTGAAATTCTGTATTGTGTCTAATAGCATACTGTCCTGGAAATGACGCTGATGGAAAAGACATGTTTAACATTTTTTAAATAAAATTGCCAACTCCTTTACCTCGCTATGGCTGATTTTATAGCAAACATTTTGTGTATCCTAAATCACAGTTATATAATATTCTTATACTTTTTGCATCATTTGGCAAAATTACAGCTTGGTTGGAAATGACAGCCAATAAATATTCTGCTCATATGTGACATTTCCTATGATTTTTCTTTGTTTTTTCACATATTTCATCTCAAGCATGCTTTTCACTGACACGTTTGTCCTCTTGGTTAACAAGTACACTAACTTTAAAAAAAAAAAAAACTTAATTAGTGGCTTAATTGACAACAACTGCGGGACAGTCTTAATTTTTGAAAAACTGATAGAAATCATTTTCACACAGTAAACATTAAAATGCTTTATGCTTATTTCACTCTTTAAACTATCATTTTAAAAAGGTTATTAACATTTTAATGATGATTTTTTTTATTTCAAGATTGAAAGTCTGGGACATGGGTGAAACAATTATCAAGTATAAACAATTATAAGTATACTCGTAAACAATATGGCAGCTACATTACTTCAGTGTAGAAATAGGTCATTGTCTGAATACATTTACAGTAATAAAAAACACAGTTAAGCTAAAAAGAGTGTGAATTTTTGTAAAGCTTTATACCCCCCATTTTGAATCTTAAGATTATATGTATATATAAAGTGCTCGTATGCCTTAAGAAGCCTAATGTGATGCACAAGTAGCATGGACTATTTGTAAGACAGTTTTGGGTACTTTATTAAGCATTAAAGTGTTTCACTATGTTAGGACATTACATAGTAAATAACTTTCTTTCGTGCTCCACAGAAGAAAGTTATACACGTTTGGAACGACATGAGGGGTGAGTTAATGATGACAGAATTTCCATTTTAGGTAAACTATTGCTTTACTTTAAACGAATAGTTCACCCAAAAATCAAAATTCTCTCATCATTTACTCAACCCCATGCCATCCCAAATGTGTATGACTTTCTTTCTTCTGCAGAACATAAATGATGATTTTTAGAAGAATATTTCAGCTCTGTTGGTCCATTCAATGCAAGTGAATGGGTGCAAAAATTGTGATGCTCCAAAAAGCACATAAAGGCAACATACAAGTAATCCATATGACTCCAGTGTTCTAATCCATATTTTCAGAAGTGATATGATAGGTGTGTGTGAGAAAGATATTGATAATGATTTAACCACTGGAGTCGTATGGATTACTTTATGATGTTTACGTGATTTTTGGAGCTTCAAAATTTTGGCACCCATTCACTTGCATTGTATGGACCAACAGAGCTGAAATATTCTCCTAAAAATCTTTGTTTGTAATCTGCAGAAGAAATAAAGTCATACACATCTGTGATGGCATAAGGGTGAGTAAATGATGAGAGAATTTTCATTTTTGGGTGAACTATCCCTTTAAAGCAATATTCAGGGTTCAATACAAGTTAAGCTCAGTAGACAGCATCTTTGGCATAATGCTGATTACCACAAAAATACATTTCAACTCGCCCCTCCTTTCCTTTAAAAAAAGCAAAAATCAAGGTTACAGTGAGGCACTTACAATGGAAGTCAATGGGCCAATTTT
Organism: Myxocyprinus asiaticus; assembly: GCF_019703515.2. Taxonomy (NCBI): domain Eukaryota; kingdom Metazoa; phylum Chordata; class Actinopteri; order Cypriniformes; family Catostomidae; genus Myxocyprinus; species Myxocyprinus asiaticus. The sequence goes on from NC_059382.1 coordinate 3,531,333, forward strand.
TGGAGGGTTTGAAGGCAGAAATGTGAAGGTTATAATTTTATAAAAACACTTACATTAAGTATTCTGTTAAAACTTGTGTGTTATTTGAGCTGTAAAGTTGTTCAAAGCGTTATTTTTACAGTCGTTTTAAGGTTTGTTGACACGCATATTGTTTAAGTGGCAAGTGGCTATACTTTTGAAACAGTGAGTATTTTAACGTTTACGGATTGGCCCCATTGACTTCTATTGTAAATGCCTCACTGTAACCCAGATTTTTGCTTCTTCTTTTTTTTTTTTTTTTTTTTAAGAAAAGGACAGATGAGATTTATTTTTGTGTTAATCAGCATTATGTCACAAATGCTGTCCATTGAGCTTAACTTATTCCGGTATTGAACCCATTTTTTTTTTATTTATATGACTCTGTAGAGAACTTAATTGTGTGAAGCGCATTCCACATGGGCATCGGTGGTATGGTTTCTCTGTAGTATGCACTCTCTCATGCGATCTCATGTTTCCTAACACTCTGAAGCTCTTATCACAGTGTGAGCATTTGTACGACTTCTCTCCAGGATGAATTCTCTCGTGATTCGTCAAGGGTCTGGGTGAAGTAAAGGCCTTTCCACACTCCAAGCACACATAATCACTGCTGTTTAAAATAGTCCAGCCAGGAAAAACGCTTTTCACAAAATGAACACATGTAAGGCTTCTTATTGACATGAACATTGAGGTGGACTTTAGACGGTATCCTAAAGTAAACTTCTGACCACACTGATCATAGTTAAAAAGCTTTTCCCCAGAGTGTGAGTGCAGATGATAATCAAGTCCTGATTTATTTTTGAAAGTGTTCCCACAGTGATGGCACGTGCTAAGCCTCTCTCCAGTGTGAAGTTTCTTGTGATGCTGAAGACTTCCTTTATTATTAAACTTTTTTCACACTGATTGCAGGTGTACGGCTTCTCTCCAATATGAATGTCAATGTCTACATCATATGTGAAATTGTTTTCACACTGAAGCCACGTGAAATAATATCTGGTCTTTGATCATAGAGGTCTGAGTTTTGAGAAATTCTTATCCATCTGTGAGCAGCTCAAAGTTCCCTCTCCAGTTATGAAATTGTGACGTTTCTGCAGTTGATGTTTCTTCTCGTTCACTCCCAGCAGGTCTAAAATGAACATATTAAATAGTCAAAAATCAATCAAGAGAGTAAACAAGCATGTTGAGATCTTTGATTCAAGAAAGATTAATTCGGTCATTCTCATGTTAATACCATCAAAACTACAGACAACTGCTATAGTATAACGGGCTAGGTATTGATAAAGGTTTCACGATTCGATTTGATTCTGATTAGATATTGATTCATTTGGGTATATTTCAGTTGTAATGTCCCTTTTGCTTACATATGAAAGAAATTCTCTCTCAGCTAATGCATTCTAACTAGGTACATTACAAAAATATTAAATGTAATAATTATATTTTTAGTAAGTTTTTCATCATTTGGGTCACATTTTAGCTTTTTAAAAATGAACAAATTCATGTATTCAATCAATAAATAATATATTATATTTCATATATTATTTTTTGTTACATGTTTATTGTTTAATTGCATAATTTGTACTATTTACAAGTGCTTACATTGATTTGTTGAACACGTGCTAAAAACCGGTACTGTCTCTTTAAGAAAACCAGCATTTCTGTAAAGAGCGTCTGTAAATGAGCGCATGTTAAAGAGAGAGACTCAAATGGGTTTATCTCATAGGTAAAAATAATTTTTAATAAAAAATGACTCTGTGGTCAGCGCTGGAGGATTCTATAGTTATACAGTGGCCTCTAGAGGTGAAATAAAAACAATCACTAACACTTCAAGGGGATTTTCTGTATCTATATCTTTCATCATTGACAATATGCATCCATATTTTTATCCTCACTTTAATGCATATTTTTTTATTATAATTGCAATTATAGAGTCCCTTGTTTGTTTCGGGCTGGTTTAAAATTCCAACGCACCCAATTTTAATTTTATTCTGGTCGTTATTAGGATTTTGATCGCACAAACTGCATTTGGGATTTTCTTTTTATTTTGGACCCTGGCAGCCTTAATGTCTGTACCCGTAGTAGTAAGGAAAGACTAAGACATTTTTTAACATTCTATAAATCGATTTTAAGAACTATCGGCTGATTAATCTGTTATCGGCCTTTTCCACCACCTTAGTCATCGGTATCGGCAAAATCCGCTATCGGTTGACCTTTAGTTTTGATCATGTTTCTATGTCATGTATGTATCCGAAAAGCGCTACAAGACATTTTTGTGTCTTTTTCTTTTGTTTTTCTTTGTAAACATGCATCTGACTGCTGCGCTGCATTTTTTAGATGGCGGTTGAAAACAGGCCTCAATGCACTTGCGTTCGGCTCTATTCGTGGCACGGTGTCTAGCTTTTTTTTAGCACAAGGATGTGTTTGGTGTGAACAGCCCCTTAAGCTTGGTTTATATTTGACACTTCTGCATGAGTGTAAGTGTTGCGGGAGGTTGAAGAGTAATTTTGATTAATTTTCATTAATAAAGCGCCCCTCCCCCCAGTTTATTTTATCTTTGCACGTAGTTCACGTGCAGCGCTTTCATCACATTGGACGAATTTGAGGAAAGGGGCAGGGCTGATGTGCCTGCACTTTTGAAGCAGTGTAAAACTACCACATATGAAATTACCTGTTGCAGCTCCAGTTGTTTGGTTTAGAAAGATATGTTTTTATCAACTACCATTTCTATACTGAATAAAAAGATAGCACAATAGTTTGAATTCACTAAAATATCCTATTACAGTGACACTTTCCAATAAAGTTCTACTCATTAACATTAGTAAATGCATTAGGTACCAAAGCTATTTTTAACAATGAACCTTTATTAATCTTGGTTAATGTTCATTTATAAAAACAGTTGTTCATTGGATGTTCATGTTAGTTCATAAAGCAATAACTCATGTTATTGTTAAAATATACAACTTTTATTTAAAAAAATAAATGTAATATGCTGGAATTATTAAGCAAGACATCAGGTGCTTGCTAGATGCCAACCCCCCCCCCCCCCCCCCCCCCCCCCCACACACACACACACACACACACCCCCGCCACCACCCCACCCCACCCCCTTGGGCAACTACCCATGTCGCCCATGCCAAAATCCTCCACTGGATATAACTAAATGTATATGACTGAAAACGGTATAAATTAAAAAAATAATCAAATCTTTTATTCACAACAGAAACTGTACTTTCGTCCACCATGTTGACTTTTATGGCTCCTCCCAAATCGTAAACTTGGGCATCAAAATAATCATGGAGTTTTCCAATTGTAATTACAAACTGAAGGGGTGTTCATGTGCTGTTTCGTAACTCGCACGTGAAAATAGTATTTTAAGCAAGACCTCTCCTGATTATACACTGAAAGGTAGATCATTGAAATGAAACACTGTCCCTTTAAGAGAAACGTCCACATCAGTTCCGTCTCCTTTTTTCTTTACATTACACTCAGTGCGCCTGGAGGGAGGTAAGTGAGTGCTGCTACTGCTCATTAAATGTTTTTGTCATTTGTGTTTTTATTGCAATAATAAATAAGTGTTTTTTAGAGTTTGCATGAAGTTTGTGTTCGCACATGGAGTGAAACTACACTAAAAAAATCAATGATTTCGATGAGGTGACAGCACATTCCTGTCGATGGTGCCACAACTACTTATTACTTTATGCTTAAGTTTATGATACAGAACAGCGTTACTAATGGCGTCTTGTATTGCTTGGTTCTGTTATGGTGATTGGGGCTTCACCACTCATGTAGTTTGAGTAATGTAGCTCTTCTGTTGTTCTGTGAATTCCTTACAGGTTCATACAGTTGTTATGCTTATTGTTTTAAATGTCAGAGTATCATACAAAAATAATGTAGGCTTAGTACATGCATTTTTGACTTAATTTATTCCCTTTCACGCAGCATTGCAAGTCGACCCGTTTAAACCCTTTCTCGAGAAAACTGAAGAAAAATGAAATTATATTTGTTTGATGTCGGTTCATGTACACATGCGTCAGAAGGTCTCTGGCAGTGTTGTTTTGCATTTAAGAGTCTTTTGTTCCGAACCAGAGCTTTGCAGCATATAAAACTTGCCACGTCACGTGATTTTAGCAAACGAAGCTCCGTGACGTCACACTGTTTTGAGACTCGGTTTGACGCTAGGGGGCGCGTGATCCTACAGTGACCCCTCAGTCAGTGTCAAACGTGACGATTTGCTTATTGTAAATCAGTGATTTTAAATGTTGAGCACTTTTGAGATCTAGTGAGGCACTGAAATGGACATTCTTGTAACCGAAAATTCTGGACAAACTGGGCCAAAAAAACGGAAACCGAAAACAAAGTCTATTTCAAATTAGACTTTGTTTGGAATAATTAAATTCTTAATGTTATTGTTAGGGGTACACCAAAACTACTTTTTCTGTAACTACACATTTCATTATAAAATATGAAGCCAGTTCTATTGGCACATTTTTTCCCCCCACATTGTATGTGGACCTTGAATGTGGAATGGATTCTTTTGTGTTAATTTTAGTTAGTTACTTAAATATTTAGTTATTTAAATATTTATTTAAATATATTTAAATATTAAATAAATAATTAAAATATTATTTTGATAATAATAATAAAGTTATATTATACAATAATACAATTTAAATCGTAATTTCTCAAATTTAAAACCCTCTGGCTTTTATTTTGGCGCAACATTCCAGTAAGAACTTTGAGCTGCACTTAAAGTAGCTTCACGAGCTGTGTGTGCTCATGCTGTGTGTGTGTGTGTGTGTGTGTGTGTGTGTGTGTTAAAGCGGTCGCACACCGGATGAGAAGTACCATGCCACGTCGCGGCTAGGACACGGCACAGGTATTAAACACCGGGCACGTCAATGCGATTCAGGACAGACAGTACACACAAAAGTTACCAAGGTTTTTCCCTTCTTCAAGAATTAACAATGTGAGAATAAATAATCTATGCCCTTTTATGATCTGGGTCGAATTTAACGGAAAATATGCGAGTTGCGCTCTGTGCCATGGCAGAAATTTGAGCAGCCTCTTGAGTCGTAGCTGGGCGCCGCCAACAGATGCAGACTGGTGGCGGTGGTGTGCTTATCGTCATTGAAAACAGTTCTTTCGAATTTTAGAACGCGCCATGTCATCCGCCAGAGAGCAGCTCTCATTCATTGAAGCACACTGCGCATGCAGACTATATATTTAGTTATTAAACGCATCCTCTGCGATTCACAAAACTTCATAGAGCTTCAAGAGACTTCGAATATAATGCACAAGTCAAATGGACTACTTTAATGGTGTTTTTATGCTTCTTTAATGTCATAATGAAGCTTGACAGTAACAGCTATATTACACGTTATCGGAACACTGGAAAACGGTCTTCATTAATGTGCTAATGACTATGTTTACATGGACACCAGAAAACGGCTTATTGTGAGAAAGCAGTAGGGGTGGGCTTTTCTAAGGACGCGTCAGTGTACACATGCATCAGGCGGACGCTTTTGGAGCATCTCACTTTGGTTGCATTGTGTCATTAACATACGGTTTTTGGTCGCATTGTCAAGTTAAACGTAGTTTGATACTTTGAAAAACGCTCCAGCAAGCTGTGTTTGAATGCAAGAACATGTTCTCAACTTGTCATGTCTGCTGTTGGAAAGTGTAGTTTGTTGTCTGTACAGCTGGAGTTTTTATTTTATTTTTATTTATTTATTTATTTATTTCAGTTTGTCCTTTTCTCCCTAATTTGGAATGCCCAATTCCCAATGTGCTTTTAAGTCCTCGTGGTCACGTAGTGATACGCCTCAATCCGGGTGGCGGAGTACGAATCCCAGTTGCCTCCGCGTCTGAGACCGTCATCCCGCGCATCTTATCACGTGGCTTGTTGAGCGTGTTGCCACGGAGACATAGCGCGTGTGGAGGCTTCACGCCATCCACCGCGGCATCCACGCACAACTCACCATGTGCCCCACTGAGAACGAACCACATTATAGCGACCATTTTTTGTCACATGTTTTATTTACAAATGGCACCACATAGGTGTGGAACAAAACTGTATATATAAAATTGAGAAAAACAAAACTGCTTAAAATTAAAAATGTTATTTTGGCAGATCTGGTCTTCTGAAGATCCATACAATTTCCACCTTCACTGAAGCCACTCCCACAAGAATTCCCCAATAAATACTGTGAATATTCCCACTATCCTACAAGAGAAGTGCTTCAGACCAGCAGGAAGAACTCCAGGTGCAACAACTGAAATCTGTGTGATATAATATGGAAAAATTTGAGGACATGAGTGATCCAGAATCGTGCAGAATGAAACATGAAGATATTGAGGAACAAAGAGGTTGGTGTCCATTCTTGATTCATTGTTGACTGCTGAGGAACATTCATGTAACAAAGCTTAATAGCATAATATTAAAATGTAATTCTCTGCTAATAAATAAGAGGTCAGTTTTGTTTTCACATTTGTGCCTCAACTGATTTTTGATTATTACATTTGTTCTATTCAGACATGATGGAATGGCAAGAGGGACATCAAGACGAGAAACATCATTACATCATAACAGGAGACAGCGATTTTAGTTGCTCAGAGACTTTGCATTTCTCACATGAAACAGAAGCTGAAAACTCTTTGATCTGCATTCAGTGTGGAGAGACTTTTGCATGTCAAGACAACCTTGAGATGCATTTAACAATTCACATTAGAGAGAGACCTTACGCGTGCCTTCACTGTGAAAAGAGTTACACATGTAAAGCACATCTCAATAGACACATGAGAATTCACACTGGAAAGACACCTTACACATGTCCTCTGTGTGGAAAGAGCATCACACAAAAAGAAAACCTTAAGATTCACATGAGAGTTCACACCGGAGAGAAGCCTTATATGTGTCTTCAGTGTGGGAAGAGTTTTGCACGTAAAGAAGGCCTTAAGGTTCATATGAGAACTCACACAGAAATCACAGAGAAGGGTTTCATCTGCCCCGAGTGTGGAAAGTGCATCTCAAAAAAAGAAAACCTTAAGATTCACATGAGAATTCACACCGGAGAGAAGCCTTACACATGCCCCCAGTGTGGACAGGGGTTTGTATGTCAAAAAAATCTTAGGAAGCACATGAAGATTCACAGCGGAGAGAAGCCTCACGCATGTCATCTTTGTGAAAAAAGTTTCTCCGAAAAAACAAATCTCAAATATCACATGCGCAGTCACTCTGGTGAAAAGCCATTTAAGTGCGATCAGTGCGGTAAACGTTTTACAACGACATCACGTCTGACAACACACCTGCAAGTTCATACAAATGAGAAGCCGCACTGGTGTTCTGATTGTGGAAAGTTTTTTTCACGATTGGACAATTTGAAAGATCACCAGAAAAGACATGCTGGTGTAAAAGATCATGTGTGCTCTGAGTGTGGGAAGGCCTTTACTTCAGCCAGCCAACTGAATAAGCACAGGAGAATTCATACTGGAGAAAAACCTTACAAGTGCCCACATTGTGAAAAGTGCTTCAGTTGGCCAGAAAACGTGAAAATACATCAGAGAGTGCATAATAGAGAGAAACAATTCCAGCATTCGGTTTCATCAGAATAATCCGAGTCTTTGCACCCATTTAGAAAAAACATTGTCAAATGTTGTCACTAGGGATGCACGGATGTATCGGACACCAATATTTATCGGTCAATTACATTTACATTTATGCATTTGGCAGTCGCTGTTATCCAAAGCGACTTGCAGTGCATTCAAGGTATACATTTGATCAATTTTGTGTGTTCCCTGGCTGGGAATTAAACCCATGATCTTGGTGTTGCTAGCACCATGCTCTGCCAGTTAAGCTACAGGAGACACATTTTTGACCAATTTAAAATCATCGGTCATAAAATGCTGATATGAAAAATCCATTATTTATTTATAATTTATTTTGTGCATTTATTGCTTTGTATACAGTTTACAATAATTTTTTCTATATGTAATATAAATAAATACAGAACAAAAAATATCAGTCCATAATATATCTGCAAGCGGCAATTATCGTGGTCCAAGTAGTTTGGAAAGGTGGAGAAAATGACCATAATTGCCACATTTTAAGGAACAGATCTGTCAGAGGCAATTAAGTAATTTCATTACTTCGCCATTTTGAGTTTTCTTTACATTTTAATTTTTTTTTGCATGTATACCATCTAGAGACCGCATGACAAAAAGTTATCAAATTCATTTCGACTTATAATTTAAAAAAAGAAGCATTGTTATGACCAAGTTAGTGTATATTTCTCAGACATTTCCTTGTCTTTCTGGAAAATGATTATTGTTAACATAAGGTGAAAATAAAGATTCCTATGATCCCTCTTTTGCAATTATGAACTATGACTGGTTGAAAATGTTGTTTTTGAAATGGTGCAGCCCTCATGTGAGGTGGATGAATATTGGTAATTCATTAAAAAAACATTATACCGTTGGGCTTGGGTAGCTCAGCGAGTATTGACGCTGACTACCACCACTGGAGTCACGAGTTCGAATCCAGGGCGTGCTGAGTGACTCTAGCCAGGTCTCCTAAGCAACCAAATTGGCTGGTTGCTAGGGAGGGTAGAGTCACAAGGGGTAACTTCCTCGTGGTCACGATTAGTGGTTCTCACTCTCAATGGGGCGTGTGGTAAGTTGTGCGTGGATTGCGGAGAGTAGCATGAGCCTCCACATGCTGAGAGTCTCCGCGGTGTCATGCACAACGAGTCACGTGATAAGATGTGCGGATTGATGGTCTCAGAAGCGGAGGCAACTGAGATTTGTCCTCCGCCACCCGGATTGAGGTGAGTAACCGCGCCACCACGAGGACCTGCTAAGTAGTGGGAATTTGGCATTCCAAATTGGGAGAAAAGGGATACAATTTTTTTTTAAAAAAACATTATACCTCTATAATACAGTAAAATATAGACTAAATAAAAACTCGAGACTAAACTCGAACTGGCGCCGGAGGCGGGATAAAGAAGAGCCGGAGCACCAGCTCAAGACAGAGAGAGACACACGCAGCTACTGTGTGTGTGTCTCTCTGTTTAAGTTGATTTATGTCATAAGAAAGTTTCATTGACTGCTCAGCGGGTTCAAGCCTCCTCCTTCCCGGGTTTCGGCACCAATGTATTGGGTAAGGATGGGTAAGGAGGAGGCAGGAACCGGCTGAGCAGTCAGTGAAACTTTTAATTACTTAAATCAACTTAGACACACACAGCGGCCGCGTGTGTCTCTCCGTCTCGAACTGGCACCTCCGGCTCATCTTTATCTCCCTCCCGGCTGATTAGAACAATTCAAGGCCAAGCGTGCATCCTCACGGCCCTGCCACACCCTCCTCCTCATCACAATTTTATTAATATATATATATATATATATATATGGGGTTTATGCTTAAAACAAGGGGAATCTATTTGCCAAAGGGGTAAGAAAACGAAACTTGTTTTTGCTATAAATAATTCCTTTTTATTTTTTTTATTTTTTTTTATAAGCATAAATGTTACTATACTACATTTTGTAAGATTTCTCTAAAAACAAGACCAAGTATCTTATGTCATTTTGTTTCTCAAGTAAATTGATCTTGTTTTAAGAATGTTTAGATATTTTTTACTGGAAGACAAGACAAAAATACTTGATAAGAAAATGATTGTGTGTGTGTGTGGGCAGGTTTAAGTGGTTTACGAGGACTTTTCTTAGGTTACAAACTGGTAATTACAAGTGTATTATGCTATAAATGTGGTTTATGAGGAGATTTCTAGTGTCCCCATTATTTAAATTGCTTAAAAACATACTAAACGATGTTTTATTGAAAATGTAAAAATGCAGAAAGTTGTTTGTGAGGGTTAGGTTTAGGGGTAGGGTTAGGGTTAGGGGATAGAATCTATAGTTCATACAGTATAAAAATCATTATGTCTATGGAGAGTCCTCATAATGATAGCCGCACCAACATATGTGTGTGTGTAATTTGAATTTGCAATGGTCTATCATAATATGTCAAATTTGAGTTCTGTTGTGAAGTGTAGAAACAAAATTGGAAAAACGACTTTCCCCCACATCAATCATCCTTATAATTTTATATATATATATATATATATATATATATATATATATATATATATATATATATATATATATATATATATATATATAATCTTCCTTTTATAGATTGTAATTATCTTTCATTGTAGCTCTTAAAATTTCAGCCATGTGTTCTACAGATCTAATTCAAGTTCAATGGAAATTATTTATGGTTTGAACAATACAATACATTTTGTACCTCTTTGTACATTTTTAAAGCATAATTCTTATGCAAAACTGTAATCGGATGACAAACTAAGGTAAGTGGCAAAAATCAGTCTCTGCTTATAGTTTTTTGTTAAAATAAGTATCGTTATCAGACAAGCTTTTTTATCGATGCATCCCTATAGTAGTCACAGTGAGCAAAGTTCATCCTCAAGTCCAATTCTTACAAGTATGTGAGTATAAATTGCTCAAATTACCTGTAGTGTGAAGTTTGTCTTTGTTCATCAAAGGAAATTAAGAGGAGGTCACTATATTAGGACAGAAAACTTTGCTGTTAAATGCAACACTTGTAATGAGGTGATTTTTAGAGACTGAAAGATTGCTGTGGATTTGAAGCTCTTCAAAGAGTGTAACATATATATGCTGTCTAATTTGTTTTTCAATACTCATTAAAGCTGGGATGTGTGCCGGTTCTTGTTTGAATAGATTACATTAATAACATTTATATGTCTTATAAAGTGTCTTGTTGAGTGAAGACTCAAACTACTTTAATTATAGATATTATAAAACAGTTCCGGACCTCAACTCTGATTGGACGAGAGGACGCTCTTTTTAGGCGTTTCTGATTGGGCGAGAGGACGCTCTTTTTTTGGGGGGGCGTTTCTGATTGGGCGAGAGGACGCTCTTTTTTTTTGGGCGTTGCTGATTGGGCGAGAGGACGCTTTCTTTAGGCGTTTCTGATTGGACGCTTCCTTTGGGCGTTTCTGATTGGACGAGAGGACTTTTATGGGCGTTGTCTAAATGACATTTTGCGCCCTTAAAAGGCGCTGCGGGAAGGGGACGCTAGTGGAAGTGTCGTTACAAACGAAGGTAAGAAAATGTTTGTTTGTTTCTTTCTTTCTTACTTTTTTCACAAGAGGAGCTTCCATAAGACTGTTAGCGACGGGTACATTCATAAAGAAATGCGATGCTCCCTTCAGAGTGCCCACATGATCAAGAGTTCAGTCCTTCGGAGTGAGTAGGGTATAGGGATGATCACTTTCGATTGGAATTCGCCCTTTGTTTCATCGCGTTCATGTGTCACTCAAGACTCGAACAAGGAGTCGTTCTCCACCGAAACACTGGAAGTGAACAAGAAACAAATATACGAACTAAACAGCACGAGTTCAAACCAGAGTATGTGAGCTGTGCAGAAAGCGAGTTGTGCTCCATGCTTTTGCTAATCTGGCCAATTTTGGACTGTAAACGTAAGTGATTTAATATTATTTACTTTTACGAGACCTGGTACCTACAGCTGATATACAGAACAACCATCTTACTTGTGTGATTGTGTTATTTCTTACATATAAAACAACTTTTATGTTTTTTTGCTTAAGTTATGGTACAGAAAAGTGTTACCACAGACCTTTTAAAAGTCTCTGACTTTTACAGTGGCGCCATCTTTGATTTTTGACGGGAATGAAAACGAGGCTGTGAGGGATGTACTGTCTCTTTAATGACATGCACTGAATAAAGTTACCAAAAAGCTCCTAGATCACCTATAATTTTCCACAACTCATGTTCTTGGAGTTTTTTTGTCTAATTACAATTTTTTAAATTATATTATTTGATGTGTCGTCAGTGGAACGATCCAAAAACACTTAAAACAACTGTACAACCCATTGTTATTATTATTATTTTTTATTTATTTTTTTGTCATTATTTTTTTAACTGTACATTGTTATTGTGCATTATTCCATGTGTATTTGTATCACATTACCTTGTGTTATATTACCCAGGCATTAATCCAGACATTATAAAAAAGTAGTTGGGTTCGGGAGTCCGTTTGGGATATACTCGTAGCAAAATACCTGTGTGAATACAGTATAAACAGGATGTATATTTATGCAACAGCGCTCTTTACTCATCTCACTCGCATAAAAACACAGATTATATACTCCTTAGAATGCATCAACACAATGGGAAGAACATAATGAAACAGTTATGCCAAATTAGGTAAATATATGCTTTAACAGCATTCAGTATATTAATCTCTAGCACTGACAGCTAGCCTGAGCAGGGTAGGATAAATGTTTGTAGAACAGCAACAGTGCCCTACTGTACAGGGATGAAATTATTTTTCTCTCTCTTGTTTTTTTTTTTTTGTTTTTTTTTTTTTACAGACTCTGTGTGTATAGACCTTTCATCTGAAGTTTGTCTCGCAAAATTGTCACGGATTTGGTGTGAACAGGCCTTTACTGCGGGCCAAACACATCCTGCCCACAGGCCGCCTGTTGAAGAACCCTGCCTTACAGCCTCATTGTCATTCCCGCCAAAAATCAAAGATGGCACTGCTGTGAATTATGAGAGGTGATGTGATGTTTTAACATAAAATCGTAGCATCGTTTGGGGCAGATTTGAGTTTGAACAAGCAAAAATTCAACCAGCGCAGAGATGACTTTCTTCTGTTGAACAAAAACGAAGACTTTTAGAAGAATATCTCAGCTCTGTAGGTCCATACAATGCAAGTGAATGGTGACTAGACCTTTTTAAAGGTCCAAAAAGTATCCATGTATCTCCAGTGGTTAAATCCATTTCCTCAGAAGCGATTATGATATGTATGGGTAAGAAACAGATAAATATTTAAAGGTGCTGTCAGGGATTTTTTTTGTGTGTGAAATGATATGCAGAAAATGTCATTATTACCTGTCAGATCGCACTGAAATAGGCCTAGGTGCCATGAAATATCTTACCTAGGTCATATGTTTAGCCAATCGGAAGACTTTCTGCCAGTCAGTCATTGTGTGCGTTCACAGGGCAGCCTATAAAATGCTCGTGTAAGTGCTGGTAAAGTGTAAGGCTCCCTCAAAGCGCTCCGGGACACTGGCGAAATGCTCATGAAACCGGGAACCCCCCCACCCCATAACAACAGTCTCTAGTGTGTTTGTGTGCATGTGTCTTTGGAGTGCGGGGTTTTGGAAAGAGGGGGCATGGCTAAATCAATGGCTAGTCTTGTGGAAGTTCCAGAACGGCTAAAATCGCTTGCAATACCTTTAAGTTATTTTTTTTACTTTAAATTCTCCTCTCTGCCCAGTAGGTGGCGATATGCATGAAGAATATGAATCACCAAAAACAAAAGAAGAAAGTGAAAGTGGAGATTTATAGTAATAAAAGGACTTAAATATCGATGTGTTTCTTATCCACACCTATCATATCACTTCAGAAGACATTTGTTTCATGTTTGAATGAAACAAAACAGACAATTATTTGTTGGTTAGGGTGAAACAAAATCTGTATTCTTTTAATAGTGTTTATTCATATTATTATTTATTTTAAAATGTATTTATTTTTAACATCTTGCAGTTATTTATTTGCAGTTTCTTTAAAATTAAGCATTTCTTTATCCATATGTTAATGAGGAGGCTTTCATTCAAAATATGTTATTAAATTCATGTAAGAATATAAAATACAGAAAAAATGGTTAAAACTGTGAGAATAAAATTGAGATAATGAACAAAATATTTACATTACAATTGAATTTTTTGTTTTGGCAGATCTGGTTCTTTGGGGCTCCGTCACAGTTCACACCTTCATTGAAGCCACTCCCACAACAATTCACCAATAAATACTGTGAATATTCCCATCATCCTACAAGAGAAGAAGTGCTTCACACCAGCAGGAAGAACTCCAGGTGCAACAACTGAAGATGGTGAAGATGGAGTTTGTTAAAGAGGAGAAAGAGGACATGAGTTATCCAGAGTCATGCCAAATAAAACACGAAGATACTGAGGAACAAATAGGTTGGTGTCCATTCTTGATTCATTATTGACTGCTGAGGAACATTCATGTAACAACTTCACCAGATTTATTGATCATAACCTTTTATTGCAGTTGTTTTCCTGATCAAGAACAGAACATTCTGCTATTAAATCGGTTCGCTTTTATTTTCACATTTGTCCCTCAAGTGAATTGATTTTTTATAATTTAATGTGTTCATTTTAGATCTGATTGAAGTGAAAGAGGAAAGTCAAGAACTGAATGAAGTGGAGGAGAAACATCACAGCTTCAAAATAGGAGAAAATTATTTTAGCTGCTCACAGACAGAAATGAATTCCTTTCAAGAGAGGACTCAAAACACAGAAGCTAAAAACTCTTTCACATGCCATCAATGTGGAAAGAGTTTCACATATAAATCACATCTTAATAGACACATGAAAATTCACACTGGAGAGAAACCTCACACATGTCAGCAGTGTGGAAAGAGTTTCATACATAAATCAAATCTTAATAGACACATGAATATTCACACTGGAGAGAAGTCTCAAACATGCCCTCAGTGTGGAAAGAGTTTTTTACGACTCCAACATTTGAAAGATCATCAGAAAAGACACACTGGTGTAAAAGATCATAAGTGCTTTGAGTGTGAGAAGGCCTTCACCACAGCCAGCCAACTGAAAATGCATAAGAGAATTCATACTGGAGAGAAACCTTACACGTGCCATCAGTGTGGAAAGAGTTCTGCAAGTATAAGTAATCTTAAGAAGCACTTGAGAATTCACAGTGGAGAAATACCTTACACATGCCATCAGTGTGGAAAGAGTTACAGATATAAATCACATCTTAATAGACACATAAGAATTTTCACTCAAAAAAAGAGTTTCTGTGGAAAAAGATTAACTGATAAATCATATTTCAAATATCACATGCGCAGTCACTCTGGTGAAAAGCCATTGAACTGCGATCAGTGCGGTAAACATTTTACGACAACGTCACTTCTAAAAACACACCTGAAAATTCATACAAATGAAAAGCCTTAAAGGGATAGTTCACCCAAAAATGAAAATTCTATCATGATTTACTCACCCTCCTGGCATCCAAGATGTGTATGACTTTCTTTCTTCGGCAGAACACAAATTAAGATTTCTAGAAGAATATCTCAGCTCTGTAGGTCCATACAATGCAAGTGAATGGGTGCCACAATTTTGAAGTTCCAAAATCCATCCAAAAGAGAGCATAAAATTAAATATGACTCCAATGGTTAAATCCATGTGTTCAGACATGATATGATAGGTGTGGGTGAGAAACAGATCAATATGTAAGTCATTTTTTTATCATAAATTCTCCTCCCAAACCAGTAGGGGGCGATATGCATGAAGAATGTCAATCACCAAAAACAGAAGGAGAAAGTGAAGGAAAAGGACTAAAATATTGACCTGTTTCTCACCCACACCTATCATATAGCTTCAGAAAATATTTATTTAACCACCAGAGTCATCTGGTGCACTTTTATGTTCGCCTAATGTTGATTTTGGAGCTTCAAAATTTTGGCACCCATTCACTTGCATTGTATGGACCAACAGAGCTGAAATATTCTTTTAAAAATCTTTGTATTCAGCAGATGAAAGAAAGTCATACACATCTGGGATGGCATGAGGCTTCATTTTTGGTTTAGCTAGCCCTTTAAGACTGATTTATACTTTGTCAAACCTACGACGTAGACTCATAGCTTGCACTTATAGTTCTACGTTGGTTCTGCATTGTCCTGCGAGTACACAACTAAGTGCTAGTATTATTATATTGAGAGGACATACCTTCATTTCTAAAATAACTATACATTTAATAAATAAAGACAAATGCAATTTTTGGATTCAAAAGTATTTATTAAGCCATTGTAGCTTTAAAAACAAGTTCATCAAGGTATGTAGGCCTACTATGCCTAAAAAAAAAAGTCAAAATCCTTTTCATTTGTTACATTAAAATTAGGAAATTTAAATAAATTAAAACTAACCTTTTCCTGCTGTATTTACGCATGTAAAAAGATTCTGAACAATGATTAAAAATGAATGAGTAAAAAACCTGGTTTAGATAAGTGATAAGCCCCCTATGAGTAACCAATACAAACATGCTCAAGTGCAGCCAATCACCTTTCAGATCACATACCTGGCTAATTGGCCCACACCTGACATCAATTGTAGTGGTTTGATTACTTCAGAATAAAACCGGCTGTTCCATGAGGATTTCATTACTAGTATTGCATGGTAATGAATTCAAGAATTCACCATGACTGGAAAAGTGCTTTCAAAAGGGCTCCGGGATAAAATAATGGAAAGGCACAGGTAAGGAGAAGGGTACAAAAGATTTCAAAGGCTTTAACCATCCCTCTAAGTACCGTTCAGAGCATTATTAAGAAGTAGAAAGCGCATGGCACCACCAAAGCCTTTCCTATAGACCGGGCCGTCCCTTCAAACTGGATGACCGTGCCAGGAGGATATTGATCAGGGAAGCTGTCAAGAGGCCAAAGGCAACTTTGAAGAATTTACAAGCCTTTATGGCTGAAATTGATCAGTCTTTGCATGAGACAACAATCTCCCAAGCTTTACACAAAGCTGGCCTGTATCGGGGGCGGGGCCAGAAGGGTGGTCCCCTTAAAATGAGCTGTTCCATCCCAACTCGGACCCCACTTGCATCCTGGAGACAGTGCACAACGGCTTAACTCGTCCGTGTTGCGCATGGTCCATAACAACGTTACGCCTCCTTAGACAAATGCATGTGACAACAATTTCCCAAGCTTTACACAAAGCTGGCCTGTATTGCAGGGTGGCAAGAAAGTTCACCTCATCTGAAAAAATGCCACATTAAGTCTCGTTGGAGGATTCATGGTTAGATGAGACAAAAAATGTAAATTCTTGGACTAAACTCCATGCGACATATTTGGAGAAAACCGAACACTGCGCACTACCCAGAACATACCATGCATACTGTGAAGCATGGTGGTGGCACCATTATGTTATGGGGGTTTGATTAGGTCATGTATAGTATTTCAAATTTAAGATGGTAAGCCTAGCGATACAAATGGTGGGTGTGTATGTGACTGATTCAGCCTATGTCATCAAAATCTCACAACGACCAGGAAGCCAAAGTTGGCAACCCTGCGTAGTACATGCTTGTGTAAATACGGGTTAATCCATGGCATTAAGGTAGAAGCCCACTCGATGGCAGTGTGTAACAGCAAGAGTGATGTTCTGCTGTGTTGTGATGAAACACGGTTCAATGAAAGTCCTTTTTAATAATTACATGCCTACTGTAGACATTCAGTGCACAATTTACCTTTTGAGCAAATGTAGGGGTCTCTACATCTGGGATGGCATGAGGCTGAGTAAATAAGAGAATTGAAATTTTTGGGTGAACTATCCCTTGAAATTGTTTTGAACATTTCAGAATTCTTTTTAGAGACTAAAAGACTGATGTGGTTTAAGCTCTTAAACTTTTACAGTGTGAATAAATGTTAATAGAAATAAAGTCATTTATATCATATCTTTGCGGTCTAATTTTTTTTTCAAAACTCAGTCAAGCTGTGATTTGTATCAGTTCTTGCTTGAATAGGTTACATTAATATAATTTATGTATTATTAGCAAGGCAGCTTGCAAAACAAGTGCCATGCAGGTCACATTTTATATTTTATCAAACTATGTGCAGACTTTAATTTTTTTGAAACCTTTAGTTCCGGTCCTCTAATATGATTGGACGAGAGGATGCTTCACTGGTTGCGCCACTCTGCTTTGTTCAATTTTATTCAATGATTTGTTCAGTGACCGTTTCATTAGACTGCACATTTCGATTAATAGGTGTTGACAAATGAACGTCATTATGTCATGAGTCACCCAATCATTGACTCGACTGATTCAATCAAGTCGTTCAACACCAAAAAAATAGAAGAGAACGATTTATTCCCTCAAAGGATTAATTCAAAAATACTGATTTTATTTTTACGTGTGATTTTACCTAAAATATACGACTACTTTTATATTTTATGATTGCGTTTATGGTACAGAAAAGCGTTACTATTAGTGATGAGAGATGTGACGTTTTAACAAAATCTGCACATAGTTTGTGGCTGATATGAGTTTGAACAAGCAAAAATTCAACCGCTTCAGTGGGTTGTTTTGACATGCGGTTTTAGTCATTCAGTTATTTAACCCTTAAATGCATTGTAATGTTTGGGGAAATACCATACAGTAGCCTACTCTGGTGTTTAGAGACCTATCACAGATATGCCCAGATAGTGTCAACTCTTCGAAACATTTTCAAGCCAATTAGGAAACAATAGAATATATTCTGATATATTTTAATATTTTGTTTTTCATATATCAGAGAGATGAAGCAGCAAATATAGAACAGGATTCATTACTTCCACACTGAAATTTAATGAGACATGACAGTTGTTTAAATTTGTCATTTTTATAGTCATTTTAGGGATTTAGGGTTTGTTGACATTACATCGTCACGGCAACAAAGTTGTAAAATTGTCTATAACTTTACACAGATGCAGTTAGTATGTGATTTTATCAACTAAAATCATGTTAACCCATGTTGTTTATGTGTTGTGACTATACTTTTGAAAAAGTGAGTATTTTAATGTTACGTATTGGCCCCCATTCACTTCTATTGTAAGTGTCTCACTGTAACCCAGATTTGTGCTTTTTTTGAAAGAAAAGGAGGCACAAGCCAAATTTATCTGGTAATCAGCATTATGCCACAAATGCTGTCGATTGAGCTTAACATGTTTTGAACCCGGAATATTCCTTTAAGCTTTCATACTTAACATTCTGCTTTCTAAGGGTACGTTTACACGACAACGATGTACTAAAAATGGAAAAGTTTCACGTACAGACGACAACGTTGTCAAAATGATCCCCATTCACACGGATCCACGGAAACGACTAGAAACGTTGTATCATGCATGCCAGGCCAGTAGTTGCCGATGTCACTTTGTAAAGAAACGCTACGCACCTGCGCACATCAGCATTCTTCCACAGAGCGATGAATACAAACAATGAAGATGGCGACCGCTGATCGTAGTAGTGATGCAGTAAATCTACACTTTGCTGGAGAAGCGTCAATAAACTCAAAGTCTTGAGCAGCACAAACACAGTCCTGTAGTCCGCCACTGTAGTTTTGAATGTCTCGCGCATTGTTTTGAAGTACTTGCGCGCATGCCTATAGACTGAACACGTAATATGCGTGCGCATGACATCATCGTTTTCACAATTTCACGTTTTTGTATGTTTACACGAAGATGATAACGGCATCGTTTTCAAAAACTTGCACTTTGAAACTCGTTTTCAAAAGTTTGCGTTTTCAGGCCCCAAAACGCTGTTGTCATGTAAACGAACAGCCAAAACGCATAGAGTTTTTAGTTGAAAACGTTGTCGTGTAAATGGCCCCTAAATCAGGGTTTGCTTTTCACATTTGTCCCTCATGAATTGATTTTTGATCATTTAAAATGTTCATTTTAGGTCTGTTTGAAAGAACTGAATGATGTGCCGGAGAAACATCTGAACTTTATAACAGGAGGAACATTGTTAGCTGCTAACACACGGAAATGAATTCCTCACAAGAGAGGACTCAAAAAACAGAAGCTGAAAACTCTTTCACCTGCCCTCAATGTGGAAAGAGTTTCACATTTAAATCACATCTTGATAGACACATGAGAATTCACACTGGAGAGAAACCTTACACGTGCTCATATTGTGACGAAAGTTTTGCTCTGTCGGGAGACCTGAAAACACATGGGAAAGTTCATACTGGAGAGAAACCGTACCACTGCTCCTAATGTGGAAGTCTTTGCACACTCATATAAAAAAACATTGTTAAACGGTGTCACAGTGAGCAAAGTTAATCTTGCAGTCCAATAATGCGGGTATGTCAAGTGTGAAGTTCAGAAAAACTCAAAGGTGCAAATTCTCCTAACAGAAAATTATTTTTGTCATACCGAATTTCTACTCTCTAATTTGTTCTCAAAACTCAGTCGAGCTGAGATGAGTGCTAGTTCTTGCTTGAAAAGGGTACATTAATCTTATTTGTGTTTTACACTGTAAAAAATAAATTGACAACTTGAGGCATCTTGCTGCGCAGATTTTTTAAGTTTACTCAAGGAAAATTCTTTGTACCAACTTAAAGGGGTCCATGTCATGAGGAATCACATTTTTCTTTTTTGACATATAAGAGGTCATTGTACTATAAAAACATACTGTAAGTTTCAGAACTCAAAACTTCCTCTCCAGGAAGAGAGCTTTCTCATTAGTATTCTGAAGGATCCCAACATTAGGAATGAGGATTAAACTTTGTGCCTTTAAAGCATTATGATTCAGGCTTTGCAAAGAAACTTATGGAGAAAAGATGGAGCCAACTATATTTGACATGACAGAAATGCCGGTGAGTAACAGTACTACTGTTTCTGTCTGTTTGTAAGGAATCGTATAGTCCGCCATTTAATCGCTAAATAAACCATGACTCCAACGTGAAGCGGCTTACTACACAGTTAATTACCAAAGAAATACATATTTTCTCACAACATATTGATGTGTGATTAAATTATTTTATTATGTAACAAGAATGTGTAGTGTGGCGTGCAACGAAAACTGAGCGTTTCAGACGGGGCTAGAGACAGGGTGGAAAAAGTTTATTTAATACTGTAATATGAGGGGGCTTGGGTAGCTCAGCGAGTATTGACGCTGACGACCACCCCTGGAGTCACGAGTTCGAATCCAGGGTGTGCTGAGTGACTCCAGCCAGGTCTCCTAAGCAACCAAATTGGCCCGGTTGCTAGGGAGGGTAGAGTCACATGGGGTAACCTCGTGGTCGCTATAATGTGGTTCTCGCTCTCAGTGGGTCACATGGTGAGTTGTGCTATGTCTCAGTGCTAACGTGCTCAAAAAGCCACATGATAAGATGCGGAGGCAACTGAGATTCGTCCTCCGCCACCTGGATTGAGACGAGTCACTACGCCACCATGAGGACTTAGAGCGCATTGGGAATTGGGCATTCCAAATTGGGGAGAAAAAAATACTGTAATATGACTTTTTGTATTGCAAAAACCTTTACTTACATTATAAGTGAACTATAAAATAATTATGTCAAAGAAATGCATGACATGACCCCTTTAACAATTTAAAGCTACACTATGTAACTTTTGGCCCTCTAGTGGTTAATAAATAAAACTGCATGTGTCTTACGGAAGAATATTGTTTTGGTAATGACATAAGTTGTTCTTCGGCTCTGCGCGGATGAATGTGGTTCACCGGTGTACACAGGGATACAGGACATCTTATCAAAACGAATGGACAAACAAATAATGAAAGAAAGGAAAAGATGGATATCCGAAACTGAACAGATAAGTGTCATATCTTATGCTGTTGTTTTGACTTATGTTTTGAAATAAATTACATTACAAAAGTTAGGCAACGTTCGTTAACATTAGACAGAATGATTGCTAGTCTGATAAGGTCAAACGTTGTAACGTTTTTATAACTGCAGGATATTCTGGCCAGTTTTATAGATTGTCCTTGTTACTAACCAGTGGTCAACATAATTTCAAGACTCGCTTCCTTGGCAAGTCTAGGACTAAAGGATTTATTTATATAAGTTATTGCCATTATAAAGAAAAATACACACGTGTGCTAGCAAGTGAAAAGTTCTGCAATGATTACAGTATAATTATTGTATTTCACTACACACAAGCACAGACATGTGTGTGTGATTACACAACTACACATAAACCATATCAATAAAATATCTGATGAGTAAGAAAAAAGCCATCTCTGTGTTGCTTTTAAATCCTTTCAGATCTCGGAGTTGTCACCACTTCTGAAAAGCCAAGCCGATGTTGATTCAGGTTTTATTACGGACTCTATCACTTTCCCTTTTTGCTTGTAGACTCTGCTCTGTTCGGGGTTTCTTTGTTTTTATAAAGAGATTCCCCAGAGGTTTGCCGTTTTGAATGATCCATGGTCAATTTTTCTCATTTGTTGTGACAACAAACTTTCAGCTTCAGCTTCTCCCACACCACACACGTGCTACAGTAGCCGGAGCTTATTTTCTCTGTGTGTGGACATGACGTCAACACGCACGGGCGAATGACGTATGTATGCAATTTCCTGTGAAATCAGTCCCGACAGCTCTAAAATATTTAGAATATAATATCATTATTATAGGTTAAAGTGTATTTGGGTAAAGACATGGTTTTTAAGATGGATTTTTGTTGCACTCTCTCTCATTAATAACATTTTGTTATTAAAAAAAAAAATAAAAATTACATAGTGTAGCTTTAAGTTGGACTGTAAAAATTAACATGTAAAATTAGTTCAACTAGTTCAAAATTGCGTTTTGAAGTTTAGCTAACCATAACTTTTGAGTATTTCTGATGTATGAATTAATAAACAGTCTTTGCCGTATAAAAATATGGTGGCTTTGTTTGAGGTTTGAATGACGATGTGAAATTAAAGTTTTTCTAATATCTCCAAAAAAAAAAAAAAAACAAAACAAAAAATCTAAAAAACGGTTGGTAAACATTACGATCAAAGAACATTTCAAATCAGCTATAAAATATGACAAAACTGTTATCATTGTGCTTCTTTACCTCATTACAATACGAAACGCAATTTTCCCGCCTTGTATAGCTAATGCGCATGCGCGTTGTACAGTTGCTCTAAAAGGTGATTTGTCTCTCTTAACTGTAAGGCGGGACTTCCCTTCTACATCCGTTGACCGTTGGGCGTTCTAATTTCTGTGGCCCGTCTCTGCTAAATAGTCTCTCGTGCAATTCATGTTAGAGGACAAAATGTTCAAGTATCTTTCATGAATGCTTACCACAGACCTTATTTTACTCATTAAAAAAAAAAACTGCCATTATAAAAACCCATAGGAAAATCCTGAGGGAATCCATGGTCTGAAAATAGTAATTCTCTTCCGGGTTTTTAGGCAGCTCACTTTCCCTTTAAGAGATTACGTACATTCCTCTTCCTCCTTTCGCTCCCTTTCAGTACAATCAGTACGTTGGCTGAAGAGTGGTAAGTGTCGCTGCAACAAAAAATAATGTAATTTATGTTTTTATTACAATAAGTTGGTGCGTTTTGTAGAGTTTGCATAAAGCTTGTTCGTGTGGTTGATTAATTTGTTTTGGCGTGCACATGAAGGGACGCCAAGAAATCAGTGTTTTCAATGAAGCGAAAACGCATTAGTATCGATACACTATTACAATCGACTTGTAATACAGCTACTATTGTTATTTTATGCTTGAGTTTAGAATACAGAAAAGCTTAGTATTTATGTTGAGAGATGTGACGTTTTAACATGAAACCTGCCCATCGTTTGTCGGTGATTTTGAACGATTTTAAATTAACCAGCTACAGATTAGATAGTTTTGACAAGCGTTTATATATATATATAATAATTAAAAACAATTTTAAAAAAAATTAAAAATCTTTCCGGGTTCAACACAAGTTAAGCTCATTCGACAGCATTTGTGGCATAATGTTGATTAACACAAAAATTACTTGTCCCTCCTTTCATAAATAGATATCATGTGATCATATTTGCTTGTTAATATCAATGAAATGGGCTTAATGTGACAATTTACAGAAGATCTTAGTCATCACCATAATTCACTAACCGACAACAGGGAACTATTGAAATAAAGAAGCAAACAATTTTATGTTTGAATGAAACAAAACAGTTAATTGTTGGTTATGAAGGAATACAATCAGAGATTACTTACCAGAGACAGGTCACATCTATTAAAATGAATGGGAGAAATTGGAACGCATTGGAACGCCCAACGGCAGCCAAAGGTCAACGGATGTAGAAAGGAAGTCCCGCCTTACTGGTAAAAGAGCCAATCACCTTTTAGATTCAGACATCGCCTGTCAATCAACTCGACAGTGTGCATGCGCATTAGCTATAAAGCCGAGAAAATTGTGTTCCCTTACGACTCTGTAAACTTGATATTGCGTTTATTAGCGCATATGGGGAGTGCCTTCATACACAACCTAGTTGAAACCTATCTGCGATAATGGCAACATACTAATACTGACTGTGGTGTTTGGCGCGAAGCTGTGCACCAGCTTTTATAGCGGACAGTCACCATTTTCTCAGAATTTCTTCCCTCAAGACAGCGATCATCTCTTGTCTAGAAGCCCTCTATCCTGTATTTGCATTCCGCAAAAATGCCCCATTCTTCCCCGAAGTTCATAACGAACGGTCTAAGTCCTGGCGCGCACCCTTCTCAGCACGCTCACGCAGTGACGCCATCCTCTCTAATGTGGATCATGGGCAAGAGAACGATTATGCCCAACTACCCGCTGTGGAGGAGGCGGTAGCGGCACACCTCTGCCCAGCGAGTAACAGGACGTGGAAATCACGTCCCATACATCCTTCCAAGCCATGTCGACAAATGTCCGCACTGGCTGGAAAAGCGTACTCCGTGGCAGGACAAGCTGGATCAGCACTCCATGCAATGGCGGTGCTCAAGGTATTTCAAGCCAAGCACCTCAAGCAAATGGACGAGCAAGGCTTTGATCCAGTGACATTCAAAGAGCTCCGCACCGCTACAGACTTCGCGCTGCATGCCAAGAAAGTCACTGTGCAGGCCATCGGCAAGTCCATGGGCAACCTGGTAGTTCTGGATTGACATGTATGGCTGACCCTCACAGAACTTAGTGATAAGGAAAAAGCCACTCTGTTGGATGCTCCAGTGTCTCCAGCTGGCCTCTTTGGTGGCTCTGAATAAGTTTGCTGAGCGTTATGTCGTGACTCAGCAGCAATCACAGGCTATGAAACACTTGATGCCAAAAAAAGAGTACACCACAGCCGGTTCGCCTTCGCTCTGTTTCAAGCCAGACTAAAAGCCCCATACCTGCTGCCACCAAGCCACCGGTGAGGCCAAGCAAGCCGTGGCCCAAACGAAAGCAGCTATATCAGTGCCCACCTTGTGCCGGCGGAACAAACCCCCCCCGTGCAGCAAAAGTGCTCTTGTTGTTAGAAATGAATATTGTTGTTCACAATATTGTTCAAAATGTTGTTTCTGTGTCTTGCACTCAAATAAATGCAAGAAAAAATGCAATAAATGCAAAAAAAGAATACAGCACGAGATGCTCACACATTCTCAATAAAGAGCCCTTTTCCCCTTCAAAACCCACACATTATGCGCAACCGCTTCCCTATGATGAGCGACGCATTATATCATACGGTGAGCAAACCAAATTGCCCTCTGTCCCGTTACGTAGACGCTTGGCAAGCCCTAATGGGTATTTCAGAATGGGTGCAAAAAACGATCAAACATGGTTTTACGATACCATTTGCATGCCGACCACCCCGTTTCGGCGGCATTCTGTCTTCCACGGTTTCGTCTGAAGACGCGCCAGTGTTATGAGCCAAAATACACAATCTCATGAGAACACGATAGAGGTTGTGCCAAATTGTCAAGCCCAAAAAGGGTTTTACAGCTGTTATATTCTTGTCCCAAAGAAAGACGGCGGGCTTCGGCCGATCGGGGATCTGAGACATTTGAATCGTGCACTCACAAAGCGCCCATTCAAAACGATTACACGGAAATGGATCTTATTGCATGTACGCCCACACAATTTGTTTGTGTCGATAGATCTGAAGCATGCGTACTTTCATATCTAAATTGTATGACATCACAGGATGTTTTTGAGATTCGCATTCGAGGGAACAGCATATCACTTCAAAGTCCTGCCCTTCGGACTGTCTCTGGCTCCTCGCACGTTCACAAAGTGCATCGATGCAATTCTCGCCCCTCTGAAACTGAGCGGCGTGCACATCTTGAACTACCTCGACGATTGGCTGTTACTGGCACAATCGGAGGCTCTGTAATGTCTGGTCTGCTTCAACATCTAAACAGCTTGGGCCTCGATGTGAACTGGGCGAAGAGCACACTCTACCCCCAGCCAACAAATCTCCTTTTTGGGAGTCCGCCTCGACTCCACGAGCGGGCGTGCGCATCTCACGAGCGAGCGTGTTCAGGCCATTCTACAGTGTCTGTCTCTGTTCAAACTGGGGAGAACACTTCAACTGAAGCTGTTTCAAAAAGCATTGGAGTTTTTGGTGGCGGCATCCACATGAGACCTCTTCAGTGCTGGCTCAAGCGTCTTGTGCCACAACATGCTTGGCGCCATAAGTGCATGTGCATCACTATATCCCGCCGCTGTATAGCTGCTTCAGCACCTTTTAGCGTTTTACCAGCGAGGCGTCACGCTAGGGCAGATTGTCAGTCGGAAAGTGGTGACTATGGATGCTTCTAACACAGGATGGGGGGCGGTGTGTGATAAACGCCTGACTTTTGGCACCTGGACAGGTGCAAAGAAAGCATGGCACATCAACCGCCTAGAGCTATCGGCTGTATTCCTAGCCTTAAAGGCTTTTCAGTCAGAAATAATGAACTGTCATGTCCTGGTTCGCTCCGACAACATGACAGTTTTGTGGTGTGTGTGTGTGTGTGTATATATTAATATAAACCGCCAAGTAGAATTCATTCACTGCCACTGTTGAGACTGACGCGTCACCACCTCCTATGGAGCGAGCGTCATTTCCTCGCCCTGAGAGTGACATATGTCCCAGGCCGCATGAATTACGGTGCAGACATAACTGAGACGTTTTTTAGCGTACTCTGAGGTAAAGAAGCACAATTTATGATTCCGGTGTTTTTTTACTGCTAATTTGAAATGTCCTTTGATCGTAATCTTGACCAACTGTTTAGGAGATTTCGGTCTTTCCCATTCAAATAGATAGGAACTGAACTCTCATGACTGGAAATAGCCTCCCAAGAGCGTTCCAAAGATGGCAGAAAGCAAGTCAGTCCACTGTCTGCCATCTTTGGCTATTTCGGGAGGCTATTTTAGAGTTGATTGACAGGTGATATCTGTATCTAAAAGGCGATTTAGCTCTTTTACCTGTAAGGCGGGACTTCCTTTCTACATCCATTGACCTTTGGCTGCCATTGGGCATTCCAATTTGTCCCATTCATTTTAATAGAAGTGAACTATCTCTGCTAAATAGTCTCTGCTTTGATACAATCTTTATACTTTTAATATTGTGTGTATTCATTCTATTTATTTTTAAAAGTATATGTTTTTAATTGTTTTACTGTTATTTCCAGTGTTTTTAAAATGTGAGATTTCTTCATGCATTTGTTAATGAGGTGGCTTTCTTTCAAAGTATGTTCTTAAATACATGTAAGAATATAAAATACAGGAATGCATGTAAAGAAATCGTAAAAACATTATATCATTATTTTATCAATAAAACCATTTTTTTTTATAATTGCATAAAATCTTATATAACATAAGAAATGTATTTATTATTTTGTCAGATCTTGTCCTCTGGTGATCTATATCACAGTTCACATACTCTGTATATTCCCATCAAGAGAAGTGTTTCAGACCAGATTCCAGGTGATCCAGAACCATCCAGAATGAAATATGAAGATATTGAGGAACAAAGAGGTTGGTGTTCATTCTTGATACTTCATTATTGACTGCTGAGGAACATTCAAGTAACAAAGTAGTTAAATGCAGTTCAACAGATTTAGTGTCTGTATTTAGAAAATCAAAAGAGCTGTGAAATAACAGACAGTATTGACCTCTCAATGTGACAGCACTGTAAATCTTTGCCGCCATGTTTGTGACCAAAATATATAGTATATATTTAATGTTGTGGCAGAACGACCCACTCCTTCCTCTTGTTATTGTTTCTATGAGGGCCGTCCTTCAGCAAGGCTAACAACGGGAGTGGGCAGGAGAGAGGAGCGGTGCAATTTAATAAGCCTCATTTGGGTAGTGGATAAGGCACACCTGAAATTAATGTAGCCTAATGACCGCTGCCATTAAAACATAGAGCGCGCCTCTCCTCGGGAAGCCGACTTCTATCTCCTTGTGTGCACACTGGCATCCTCGCGGGTAGGGTGCCTGCCCGACACCAGGGACTGGAGTATGCATATGAGCCGCTAAAGAGAATCTGCCGCCCCTGCCGAAAATTCAGTGGGCATAAAAACATTACTTGAAGAAACTTGGACGTTTTGTACAACATAAATTACACAGTCACAACCCAAATGTGAGATTTGAAGCTGCTGTATTTAAAAAAAAAAAAAAAAAAAAAAGTATGTTGCTAGATGGGAATTACAATGGTTTTCTGTTTCATCAGGAATGTACACTATTGCTTGTGGTAGTTGTAGTCCTTATTTAACAACTTGTTAGCAACATATTTTAAAAGCAAACTATATAGCCTGCAACAAAATACTATGTATTTCTAATATACAGAATAAACAGGGTACCCGCGGGTCCTTAAAAAGCTTAAATTTACTCTTAAAATGTAAGGCCATAAGTCTTAAATATCTTAAATTACAAGAAGTCCTAAATTTCGCTTGCTGAGGTCTTAAATTTTGGGGCGTGAATAGAGGAGATGCTTAAGACAGCAGAATCTGCGTGAGTCAAAATCATCTCTCTCTCTCGTGCATTTAGCAGCTGACGCTTGAATTTAATGTGATTATGTGCAGGGAAGTGCATTTTTACTGAACTTACAATGTTACACATGTATAAACCTTCATAAATCCGTTAATCTGAAATGCAAATGGTGTTATTCTGCGTCTCTGTAAGCGTGCGATGCGCTAACACTGTCGCTCCTGCTTCTAATGGACAAAGCTGTCAACGTTGCAATTTGCAAGTGCGCAAGGTTGGAGCGGTCTTTTGACGCCTTTCAAATTGTGGCACTTCCTTATTTTACATCACCTTTGACAAGAATTGTAAAGCTAACAGAACTACTCATCTACAGAGTTACACCTGTTACATCTCATCTCCACCTCTCTAGAGCTCCATCTGACATGTACAGGTATTTTCTATGTCATCTGAATCGATGTAAAAAAATAATAATATACAAAACAATAATAATATAAATATTATAATATACATAATATATAATATATATATTTAATATTTGTATATAATCTGTTTTCAGTATACAACTTAACTAATTATGCAGCACAGTTCTCTTTCATAATTTAATCTGTTAATATTTTCAATACATCTTGTCAACTTTAAGCGGCCATTTTTAAGGTAACTGATGAGTTTTGACTTGAGATATTTCACACAAAAATGAAAACTGTCATCACTTACCTTCATGTTGTTGCAAACCTGTATGATTTATTTCAGTGGAACTCGAAAGGAGATATTAGGGAGTTTCAGTCACTTTTGACACACAAGACTTTTGCACAGTACTGTATGTCTCTATAAACGCTCAAAGAAACATTATATGTCAGGAGGAAATTCAGCAACAGCTAGTATATTCGTCTCCATGTTGTTTTTGACTACATAAAATCTAAGTGTCGTTTGATTGGTTGTGAATAAATTCAGCTTTGGTCAGTGACAAGCAGCAGCAGAACGACTCAACCCTCCCTCGCTTTGGCGTCACCCCGCCTTCTCTTGGATTGATCTTCGGCAAGGCTCACAACAGGAGTGGGCAAGAGAGAGGAGGGCAGCAATTAATAAACCCCAAGCAAGGAAGCCGGTACGCTATTTCCCTCAAGCGGCGAGACTCAGGGAAGCCGCCGTCCCTCATGGCCCAGACCCAGGAGCGGAGTGCATGCAACCGTTTGACCCCGCCCCTTATTCCTTGGCCAGCCCTTCTAACACTCCCCGTCTTTCACATAGCCCCATTTCACCACAAGGACGCCAGTTTCTCCCTTTTGTTTTGGACACTTTCCCCATGGACATGTTATTTTCCCCATTTTGGACTGTTTCTGCTCCGTCCGCCATCTTCACCAAGCTCATCTTCTTCAGCGGATCGCAAACTAAAATAGTGCATTAGTGCCATCTACTGTTAGCTCGAACCAGAGACACTTGGATTGCCTTCTCCTACATAAGTCAGTGGATACATTTGGAATGGCATACTTCCATAATATTCTTACTATTTCTGCCATTATATTTTAGGGATGATGTCAGCTAGTTGTTATCCCAGAGGACTCTTGTATCACCCTGATTTTGCTATAACATCCATCTGACTGTACATTTATCCCACTTATTACACGACTACTAACAAAAAACATAAATAAATGGACATTAAATATTTAATTATGTTGAAATTGTTATGTGAGATGAAACAAATCACTGAACAGCTATATTCCACCTCTGGTCTGCGCCGGAGTTCTGTTGGTGTTTTGTAAATTATCCAGCTTATTTAAAGACTACTTGTCAAATGGACATTAAACATTGATTTAAGTTGAAATTATTATTAATTAGAAAAAATATAAAATTATTAGCTTATATGTAGAGATCGTAGAGTGATACGAGATGTAGAAAAGATGACTCTCAATACCCGGATGACCGATCTGATATCACCTAATCCCTGGATGTGCAGTTGTTATTCAGAAATATCAGACCAATAGATGGAACCATTGATCAATCAGAATAGAGTATTCCAGAGGTCTGTGGAATAAATATCTATAGCGTGTATAAATATCTATGTCCCAAATGATGCACAGTCAATGGGCATGGCCATGAAGTTTCCGTAATTTTGTGCAAGGATTGTGCGAAGTCTAGGCGTAAGTGGGTTAGCGAAATCCCTTATGATAAAATGATGGTAAAGAATTTCACAATTGTAAGGTACTGTCGTCAAAGAAGTTTAGCTAGTTGCCACATTCACCATTAATTTCTCTTGTTTTGTCAGGCCAGTATCGCAACCAGGTAACTCCGTCCCTTCCGCTATGTAGCACAAGCCGCGACTGCGGAGTGCTTGAAGTGTCCACACTCTTTATTTAAAGTACATCATCCATGTACTCATAGTACACTTCGTTGCATTTCAAGTGTGAATATTCTACTCGCACTATACAAAATGGCCTAGAAAGCTGTGATTTGAGATGCACCTGATATATTGAATTAAGAGTAGTATACCATAACTCTGCCATACGCAGATACCTGACAGTTGTGCCTGGCAGCAGGGTACTCAGCCTTACATTTACCTGCAGAGTTCATAATCATGTAAATCTGGATGTAATCCCTTACAAAAATTGAGAGTTCTGGCAAACTTGCAGAAAACTTAATGCAAATTTGCCACAATTTCGCCAATCATCATTTTCATATGCAAACGAGCTTCGCGGCAAACTCTTCGTTGTTCCCAAAGGTTTGCTACAGGTTCACCACTACTGATAAAGGAGCTGCAAACATTTGCGGCGAATTGCAAGCTCATTTGCATGTGAAAATACTGAGTGGGAAATTTGCGGCAAGTTAGTCAGAACTCTAGATTGTTTGTAAGGGATGTGTGGGGTTTTTTTTTTTTTTGTACAAATGCAAATATGACAATGACAAAATTAACCTTTGGTTCAATAAAGAGCACGACATTCTGCTATCGTTCATTGATTTTTGATCATGTAATATGTTCATTTCAGATCTGACCGAAGTGAAAGAGGGACGTCAAGACCTGAATTAAGTGGAGGAGAAACATTATAACGTCATATGAGAAGAAAAACGTTTTAGCTGCTCACAGATGGAAAATAATTTCTCACAGAACAGAACTCAAACAACAAGAGCTAAAAAAACGTTCACCTGCCCTCAGTGTGGAAAAAGTGTCACGCATAAAGGAACCTTTGTAAAACACCTAAGAGTTCATACTGGAGAGAAGCCTTACACATGCCCTCAGTGTGGTAAAAGTTTCCCGCATATAGGAGACCTTAATAGACACCTAAGAGCTCATACTGGAGAGAGGCCTTATACATGTCATCAGTGTGGGAAGAGTTTCATACGTAAAGACACCCTTAATGTACACTTGAGAAGACATTCTTGAGAGGAGCATTTCACATGCCCTCATTGTGGAAAGACATTCTCACATTCATACAGACTCACTTTCCATCTGCGCTGTCACTCTGGTGGAAAGCCATTCTGCTGTGATCAGTGTGGTAAAACATTTATGTCTGCATCAGTGCTAAAAGGCCACCTGAAAGTCCATATGAAATAAAAGCCTTACTTGTGTTCTTTGTGAGGAAAGAGTTTTTTATGGGTGAGCCATTGGAAGGAACACCAGAAAGTACATATTGGTGTGAGAGATCATGTGTGCTCGGAGTGTGGGAAGGCCTATATTAAGGTTTCTCAATTGAAATATCACCAAAGAATACAAACTGAAGAAAAACCTTACAAGTGCTCACATTGTGACACAAGATTTATTAAGTTATGGCAATTGAGAAAACATGAGAGAGTGCATACTGGAGAGAAAAAGTGTTGGCGGAGTGAGTAAAGAATTTCAGTTGTGTTGTGGCTTGGCCGGGTGTAAAGGCCCCGGCATTCTCACAGCGAAGTGCTTCTTTGCTCAGAGCGAAAATAAGTTCTGAACAGCTGAGCAACGACATAATGCTCGTGAACATTTAGACACTGGCCACATTGCTGGGGGTGGCGTTTAGAGGATCATTTAAACATGAGGACGCAATAAGACTACATGCAAAACCTTGACTAATGTGACATTAAAATGTGTTATTAATAACTTCATGCCTCATTCTATGAGTACAATTCACACAAGATCAGTCAAAGAAGCTGTTTTAACCATTTGATGATGATTTAAAGTAATATGCCCTAGATAATGTGTAATTTGTCATGTTTACATCCTGCATTTGTGGAGTTAATGCACTAACATGCAATGCACAGCAATGTTGACAGATCTTGACTGACTGACGAATGTTAACGCAATCAGTGGTTGGCCTCAAAGTAGGTGTAGCTCCAGGTCGAGGACCAATGGCAGTAAGAAGGTGTTTAGCAGCCAATATGAAGTTTTCCTTAAAGTTTGCACTGGCTAGCTATTATGAATCATTCAACTCAAAAACACCTTTGTTTTGGCTAGATTTAGTTTGAAATGACGTAACACCCCTTTGTTCTTCAATTTCATATGAAGTATGGTGGCATGTAAATGTAATGTAGTAACCCCCCCCCCCAAGAAACTTCTGATGCCCCCACCTGGACTGACGGCAAAACTGTCAT
Source organism: Myxocyprinus asiaticus (assembly GCF_019703515.2). Lineage (NCBI taxonomy): Eukaryota > Metazoa > Chordata > Actinopteri > Cypriniformes > Catostomidae > Myxocyprinus > Myxocyprinus asiaticus. The sequence continues at coordinate 3,564,393 of NC_059382.1, forward strand.
TGTTGCCCCCCCACCCCCCCCCCCCAAAATAAAAGTGCCCCACCAAAGATCACATCCTAGGACCTGCCCTGTGTAGTGGTGAAGTTTGTCCATTTAGTGGAAAGTCACAGTATCAGCTCAGAAAATATTGTGTATATAAGTTTTGTAGTCACACTTTTCCCTTAAGTTGTTGAGTAGACTAAGTGTGCCCGCACAAAACTGCCAAACGTTTTCTCAGTGGTTTTTAGAGCATTGCCGAATGTGATTGTTCTTAGTGGTTCCTTATTAACACATGTCAAAAGAGCCCAGCCTTTTATCATTCTGAAGCTTTCACGTGACTGAGCCTTTGGATTAGCCACACCCCCTCATTCCAAAACCCCGCCCTCCAAGAAAATTGAGACCAAAACCGAGCAAAAATGCAGCATTGTTTGTTACTGTGGCTGTCAAATTTAACAGTGGCACAATAGCGCCCTCAACTGACACACATTGAAGCGGATCATCGAGGCTATGATTCACAAATACAACACTATGAGAGTGAGCAAAATGATTGACAGGTGAAAAGCATCAATTGTGCCCTTCAAGTGGACTCTGTGGGGAAAAATCTAAATTACGAGTTCCGAGCACATGAATGACCCAGCGAAGTCGGAAGTTCAAGTGGGAAACTCGGAATTGTAGATGATACCCGAGTTGCCGAAATGGGAAGAGTCCTAAACTTTCAACATGGTGGAGGAGATTACAGTTTCTGTCATGAATGGCCGGTTTTGTTCATTTTTCAAAATACAGCTAATTGTTAGCGCTTGCCATTTTGGTCAAATTCATTTATGTATATCAGCAACCATTCTATCCATTTTGTAAATTTTTATACCCTGTAAATAGCTTGTATTTGACAAATTCCATTATCGCCAGCAAGCTAACTGAGTAATATGTATTATGGTGTCAAAATAAAAGTTCCTCAAGAAATATGAATGAATGAACCTGGTGTCATCTATGTTTCCAGTTCTTCCCGACAACAAAGCACGTGAACACGACGTACTCGTAATTACCACTTCAGAAGTTGGATAGCACGTGAAGGCAGTAAATATCCGCTGACACATTTTTGTTTGCTGTTTACAAAGTCTACAGCTGTCACAGAGATATCTCAGGACACTTATTTCATTTTTTTGCATAATTTTCCATGAAAAAATTGCTAACAGCACCTTTAAATCTAAATGATATTCTGGTTTTTAGACTCTTCATTGTAAGTCTATGGGATTTTTCCCACCCATTTTTCATTTCATGGCACATGTGCAAGCAATGTGACATTAAAAACACATTAAACATCAAAACTTAGCAAGCACCTCTTATTAAATTAATTGTGTGTGATAGCATTGGACAATGAATGCGTCTGTCTATTGTATTTCCATCCATGTCTTTAACAATTACATTTATATTAATCATCACTGATGAAATGTTTTGCAATGTAATGAGAATAACTCACCTATTTGATTAAGAGCTCTATTTTTGGAGTCGTGGGTATTTTCGTGAATTTTCATGCTAGCGCAAAGTGCAAGTGAGCATTAGTGGGAGTATTTACGCTATCTGTGGGTGTGTTGTGTGTTAATGAAGTGGCGCAAAGCACAATTAGCTGTTTTCCTTGAGAAATATGTCATTTCGCCAAGACGTCTGAGAACCACGTCTACTCTGGTTGCAAAGTCTAAACTCTATTCCTGCATTTGCAGATTGACGATTCCACCAGCAGGTGGTCAGTTCACATTAGAGGTGGTGCAGGGTGTAAAATGTTTGAGACTTCTCTAAACAGTTACAACAGCGTTAAAAAGTTTGGTACACTGTGTATAAATGCATGATAGATGTTAAGATGAGAGGGTCATTTGGATTCAATATATTGTGAATGTTTTATTGGTGCCAGATTGACAAAATCAATAAAGCCTTACCAAAATACTATGTACAACCCCAATTCCAAAAAAGTTGGGACAGTGTGAAAAATGACAATAAAAACAAAAAGGAGTGATTTGTAAATTTACTTTATACTGTTTTTGTTTAAATACAACATACTTCATGTTTTACCTAATCAACTGTATTCCTTTTGAAAGATACACGTTATTTCTGAAATGAATGCTTGCAACACATTCCAAAAAAGTTGAGATGGGCAATTTAGGACTAATAACAATCTGTTGAAATAACAAAGTGGAATGAAACAGGTGATGTTAACCGGTGGAGGCAATTGTGTTATAGTATATAAGGAGCATCCAAAAAAGCCTAGTCCTTCATGAGCAAGGATGAGTCAAGGCTCGCCAATTTGCCAACAGATTCGTTGGCAAATAATACAGCACTTTCAGAACAATGTTCATCAAAGACATATTGGTTGGATTTTGGGCATTATAGTTAAAAGGTTCAAGGAATCTGGTAAAATCTCAGTGCATAAAGTTCAAGGCCAAAAACAACTTCTAAATGTGTGTGATCTCTGTCCCTCAGACATCAGTGTCTTAAAAACTGTCATTAGTCTGTAATGATATCATGACATGGACTCAGGAATAATTCAGTAAACCTGTGTCAGTCAACACTGTTTGCCACTGTATCCACAGATGCAAGACTTTACTATGCAAAGCAGAAGCCATACATCAACACTGTCCAGAAGCGCTGCTGACTTCTCTGGGCTCGGTCTCAATTGAGATGGAAAGCAGAACAGTGGAATCGTGATTTGTTGTCGGACGAGACCACATTTCAAAACATTTTTGGAAAAAACAGCTGTCATGTTATTCGGGCCAAAGAGGAAAAGGACCATCCAAGCTGTTATCAGCGTCAGGTCTAAAAGCCAGTGTCTGTATGGGCCAGGGGTGTGTCAGTGCCCATGGCATGGGTAACTCACACATCTGTGAGGGCACCATTCATGCAGAAAGATATGTTCAAATTTTGGAGCAATATATGCTGCCATCCAGACGTCATCTTTTCCAGGGACGTCCCTGCATTTTCCAGCAGGACAATGCCAAATCACATACTGCCCGAAAAACAAGTGCATGGCTGCGTAAGCGGAGAGTGCGGGCACTAGATTGGCTTGCCTGCAGTCCTGACCATCTCCAGTTGAGAATGTGTGGTGCATTATGAAGCGCAAAAAATGGCCCTGTACAATTATGCAGCTGAAGACCTGCATAATGGATGAATGGGGGGAAATTCCACTTTTTAAACTTAACAAACTTGTTTCTTCAGTGCCCAAATGCTTAATAAGTGTTATTAGAAGAAATGGTGATGTTTCACTGTTGTAAACACTCGACTGTCCCAGCTTTTTTGGGGTGTGTTGTAATCATCTGATTTGAAATGTGTGTATATTTTCAAAAAATCAAATTCAGAAGGTAAAACATAATTTAATGTTTTGTTGTAGTGCTTTCGATACATCACAGGGTGAATAGAATTTACAAATCACTCCTTTTTTGTTTTTATTGTCATTTTTCATACTGTCCCAACTTTTTTGGAATAAGGGTTGTATTTATAACACCAATACGGATTCAATACAAGTTAAGCTCAGTCGACATTTGTGGCGTAATCTTGATTACCAGAAAATGTATTTCGACTTGTCAAAAATCGAGGTTACAGTGAGGCAATTTTTGGAGGGTTTAAAGGCAGAAATGTGAAGCTTATAATTTGTATAAAAGCACATACATTAATTCTTCTAAAACTTGTGTATTATTTGAGCTGTAATGTTGTATAAATTGTTATTTTTACAGTTGTCCTAGGGTTTTAGGATTTACCATGTTATGTCGTCATGGCAACAAAGTTGTAAAATTGGCCATTACATAGAAAAGGTTAGTTAGTGATTTTATCACACTAAAATCATGTTAACATGCATATTGCATATGTCTTGTGGCTATACTTTTGAAACAGTGAGTATTTAAACGTTTACAGATTGGCCCCATTGACTTCCTTTGCAAGTACTTCACTGTAACACAGATTTTGGCTTTTTTTTTTTTTTTTAAAGAAAAGGAGGTAATCAGCATTGAGTGTAACTTGTATTGTACCCAGAAAATCCCTTTAAGGTCACTTAATATATGCAGGATAAATTCAGACGTCCCTGATTTTTCTGAAAGGTAGATCACTGAAATTAATCGCTTTCCCTTTAAGAGATCTGTACATTCCTGTTCCATCCTCTCAAGGAGCTCTTAAAGAACATCCTGCTCCCGCCTTTTTTTAAAAAAAAAATTTTTATACTCACTGTGGCAGGAAAGAAGTGAGTATACCCCCCCCCCCCCCCGCCCCCCAATAATCAAAACAAGCAAATACAAGCAACCCCCCCCCCTCCCCCCCAATATTTATACCATGATCAAAGGAAACATGTAAATGCTTCACGCTGCTTTACATTAGTCTTAAAGTGTTTTACACATGGGAAATATTAACCTGATAGCACACACACATCACCCAGACATATTTGTGTATGTGCAATACATCTATATGTCAATAATTACGTCTCAGATGTCAATAAGACATTCAGCAGATGTCTTTGAGATGTTTATGATTTAGAATTTTTGTAAATCTGATCTTTTTAAGATGTTTAGCAGATGTTAATAAGATTGTGATACTTTCCAGATGAAAAGATCTAAAACAGACATCCCAGAGATGTGATCAAGCCAGCCAATCAAAATTTACCCCCTCATCTCTGATTGGCTAAAATTCTGGCACATTGTAACGCTGTGACCCTGTTGAGCAAGCAAGCAGTCAAAGCCACGAGCGCCGCAGATTGAGTATGAGGAGAGAGTGAGTGAGATCTTGCACACGCAAAAAACAATGGAGTTACATACATTTCAGAATTCTGTGCAAATTCACATACAAATAATCTTTTTCAGTCGCAAAATTCATTTTTTTTTTTGACTCAAAATGAATTAATCTTTGCAAGAAGAGACATTGCTTTACAAAACTGTGTTCACATGTGTGCAAAATACCTTTTTGTGCGCTCAAAATATGCGCTCAGAATTTTGGCACTAATTTAACTCCATAATATGTCTACGGCGGAGATGCATGAGTACGCCAAATAAACTGCTTTTGTGAGAAATCAGCTAATCAATTAATGAACTGAGCCTGTCCGCTAATCTTCAACATGTTTTACACTAAAGAGTCATTTTGGAGTGAACGCTGTGTGAAGTTTACTACAGTTAAATTGCTCTTTTTTTAATCCTTGTGTTGTGTTTGTTTTGTGCTAACGCATTTTGTGTTCCCGGTCAAAAATGACCGGCCCACTAAGATTGTTTATAAATCTCTCATAATGCATATATTATCACAAGATTTAGCATTTGATCTTTTTTGAACCTTCTTTTTTTATTTTATTTTTTTACATATTTAAAAAAATATATATTTTAATTGATAGAAGGATTAATTGAACTGAGCTTATACCGGGCCTGTGGTGGGCACTCCCTGCAGATTAAAAAAATAATAATAATTACGTAATAAATTAATAACCACTTGCTTGAGCTGAACAAAATAGGTGTCATTTTAAAGCTTAGAATCTGGACTTTACAATGCATATAGCTGATCCTACCAATTCTTAAATAATGCTTTTTAATTTGCTGACAAATTAGTACTGTTTCATTCTCATCATTTGCAAATTTGTTATCACAAGAACTATATTCAGAGTTGGTGAAACCATAAAAAGATAAGATAGCCATGTGTTTTATATATATATATATATATATATATATATATATATATATAGGGCTGGGTATTGATACAGATTTCCCAATTCAATTCGATTCCGATTCACAAGCTTTCAATTCAATTCGGATTTTGATTCGATTCAATTCAATATCGATTCATATGGGTTTATTTCAGTTATATGTCCCTTTTACTTAATTATAAAAGAAATTATCTCCCAGCTAATGCTGTTAATTATTCAGGGGACATTTTAACTAGGTACATTAGGAAAATATTAATTTTACTAATTATATTTTATTACTTATTCATCATTTTGGTCACATTTTTGGCTTTTTAAAAATTAAAAAAATAAATGTATTCAATCAATAAATATGATATTATATTGATTTTGTTTTTATTTGTTACATATTTATTGTTAAATTTCATAAATTGTACTATTTACAAGTATTTACATTGATTTGTTGAACACGTGCTTAATCCGGTACTGTCTCTTTAACAAAAAACGTCATTTCTGTAAAGAGCGTCTGTGAATGAGCGTATGTTAACGAGAGAGACTCAAATGGCTTTATCTCATCTCTGCTATGCATGATTAGAATTAAATGTTTTTTTGTAGTTGTTTTTGATCAACAACTGACTGTAAAGAACAGAAAGGGTATTAAAGAGACATTATTCAATGAAAATGGTCACATGGATCTCGTCTTTGGACACACATTACACGGAACAACTTTTACTCTCAACACGCTGTGAAAGATTCTCGCTGCTGAACACTTCACGACTAAACTACACAATCACTGGTGGGTGAAATGTGGTGGGGGACATTTACCAGCCAGTTGCCAAATATATTCACTTTAGTCACATAGTGCAAAATTTGGTTGCAAATGCGAGTGATTTCCTCTCGTTGTAGTGGAGGGTTGCGCATGATCGATCTTGGGATTTAAGAATCGATATTGAGATCATTCAAATAAAGATCACGATTAATTGGAAAAACTATATTTTTACCCACCCCTAAATATATATCGTTGGAAAGGTCTCAAATCAGTAAAATGCATTGAGCTAATTGTTTTTCACTCAGAGAACTGCAATGAGTATTAGTGTATGAAATTCTCACTTACACACAAATATAATAAACAGAAGTGTCTTTTTGTCACATTTTTTCTTATTATGTCCCGAAGTATACATATAACATAGGCAATGATGTATCATAACTTACAGCAGCTATCCCAATTCAAACGAGCCCAAACGCAACATAATATGATAAGTAGATCTTGAAATATTCCTCAAAGAGTGTACATGGGACATCAGACAGAGGGGCTTTTCTGTGAGGAGTTTGCATGTTCTCCCATTGTTCGTTTGGGTTTCCTCCGGGTGCTCTGGTTTCCCCCACAGTCCAAAGACACGCAGTTCAGGTAAATTGGAGACTCTAAATTGCCCTTAGGTGAGAGTGTGAGTGTGAATGTGTATGTCTGTGTGTGTTGCCCTGTGATGGACTGGCCACCTGTCCAGGGTGTTCCTCTGCCTTCGGCCCAGAGACAGCTGGGAGAGGCTCCAGCACTACCCCACGACCCTGCTTAGGAAAAGCGGCTTAGAAAATGAATGAATGAAAATGATGAGTGTACATGGAAAGAAGATGCAAAAAAGGGCACTCAACACATGATGTGAACACTTAAAGACCCTGCGAAGTCAAAATGAAAGCACCAAATACTCACAACAGAAACTTTATTATGCCACCACAAATATTTGTGACAAAATACCCAACAACACAGTTTTAAAGCGTCACAAGGGAAAATAGAAGAATATAAAACAAATACTCATGGTTGTTGGTTAATTTATTTACTTGGAGCGGTATCCTTACGATACCAGAAGCAAATCAATGGCTGTAATCATTCTGGAAAAAAAAAACACACACAATCTATAAATTGTTGTGAAAAATGAACCGTTATAGTATAAGCCTAACTTTGTTTAATGCAATTACCTTTGCGAAAACATAGTTTAGATGCATTGTAATTTTCAGTGTCGCTTTAACACAACACAGGAAACTCATGAATATTCATGTATGCTTTGCCCAGTGCAACTGAACATTTCAGAACAATGGCTAGAAAGACACAGTCAAATCATGACGTCAAACTGTACTAGAGGAACTTTGTCCAATCAAAGGCGTTCTAGAACGAGAAGGCACCCGCCCCATTAATCTGCGCTGATTTCTTCGCAGGGCACTTAAAAGAGAGCACAGTCCATGCTGTGGGGTCTTTCCAAACAGAATGTCCAATAATAATCACTGTAGAAGTGAGTTGTGACTGACTGTTATCACCTTTCAGTCCCCTGAAGCCCTCAGAATGGAGGGTAATTGTCTTTGAAGGGAATCGGGCATAGGGACTATCTCTTCTGATTGGACGCGATGAAAGTGTCTGAAGTTTTTATTTAATGCAGTCATTTTTCAGAGGTTTCTTGGGATGTACATCACGAGTACGTTTTCTTTGCTCTTTCTATTTAGTGTAGTGTGATTCAAAACATTGCTATGTTGTAAGGTTTTATTCGCTTGTTCCTGATTCATCTTCATGAGTTGCACAACAGCTCCTGCCTCGTCATTAGTGAAGTCGGCGATGCGCTGTTTTTGTTTGTAACAGGGTCAGTTTGATAATTTTTCAAACCTCGTCAGTCAGTAGCAGATTTAGGTATGGGCGACATGTGCCATTGCCCAGGGCGGCATCTTGCAGGGGGCGGCACGAGGCACCCACGCATACACCCGTCAGCAACTTTGGGGGCATGTTGAAGCGGGTTTCACCCAGGGCGCCATACCAGCTAGAACCGCCACTGCTCGTCAGGGTAAAAGCGGCCAAACTAGTTTGAGATCGCTCAGTTTCTGTACAGTTTCACTGTCCAACAGCAGCACGGTGGACAAAGGAATGTGTGTGTGTCTGTATGACTGCCCTTATTGGCTATATTAAAAAAATGGCACAAGCCGTTCAACAGGTCCCGTCCCAAATTCATGTTTCAGGAGGAAATATGTCAACAGTTTAAAGTAAGCTGTGCTTTTCAAGGAACTTCACGGGGACTTTAATATTTCTGTATTTTGTAGTCTAATCCATTCATTTCCAGTGGCCGGTCATTTTTGACCGGGAACACAACAAGTGTAACAAAGTGAAATAAAACCATTAAATGTAATGAAAATGTTCACATATGGTATCTGAAAACACACAAAAAAATTGGACCAAAGACAAGGAACTTTATTCAATAAGCTATAAGCCATTTTTTCATGGAAAGGTTTGCAAAAAAACTTTCCTAGTCCCTGGAAGATATTAATAAAATAAGTGTTGTGAGATATCTCACTGGTCTCTGTGACAGCTCTAGACTCTTCAAACAACAAACAAATATGTGTCCGCGGGCCACGGTCACTGACGCTTTCTACCTATCAATCATTTTGCGCATTCTTATTAGAGGTACAGCACATTATTGAGGCTTTTTGCCATTTTTATGCCATGTTGTTCATAACAGTTGTCAGTTGAGGGTGCTATTTTGCTGCTGTTGTTTTTAACAACCATTTCTGCTCTAAAGAAAGCTTATATGGGGTCTTTGGAGTGCGGGTCTTTGAAAGAGGGGGTGTGGCTAATTCAATGGCTCAGTCTGGTGGAAGTAGACCGGCTAAAATTGCTTACAGCACCTTTAAGTATAATAAACAATTCGCTAAAAAATAGTCGTCCAGGAACACAACATAACAGTTAAAAGAAGTCAAGAAGGATTTTGCGACAGGTAGGTGTCGGTTTACAGCTCTCCCCAAACGGCAGTGTCGGGGCCATTATATGATTGGCTTAGAAGACTCACGTGATCAAAGTTGACAGCCATGCTCTCTCCTATTGTAAAGCCGTGGAGGTTAACATCTCAGTAAAAAAGAATATCTGACACAAAGGATGTAAATAGCATGAGAGTGACAGAATTAGCCGTTGGTATATCAAAAATCACAGAGACTTAACCTGAACATTTTTCTTTTAAATAAGGGCTTACTTTTATTTTCACATTGATTTTTGAATATGTAATATGTTCATTATAGATCTGATGGAAGTGAAAGACGGACGTCAAGACCTGAATTACCTGAAAGACCTGGAGGAGAAACATCATAACGTCAGAACAGAAGAAAACTTCTCCCAGATGGAAAATAATTTCTCACAAAACAGAGCTCAAAGAGCAAAGGCTAAAAAGTCTTTCACCTGCCCTCATTGTGGAAAAAGTTTCATGCAAAAAGGAGGCTTTGAAAGACACCTAAGAATTCATACTGGAGAGAAGCCTCACACATGTCATCAGTGTGGACAGACTTTTGCACGTAAAGACAGCCTAAGTATACACGTAAGAATGCACACTGGAGAGGGGCCTCTCAAATGCCATCAGTGTGGAAAGAGTTTCACGTGTAAAGAGAGTCTTAATAAACACTTAAAAATACATTCTGGAGAGGAGCGTTTCACATGCCCTCAGTGTGGAAAGAGATTTGCACGTTCATACAGTCTCACTTTCCATCTGCGCTGTCACTCTGGTGACAAGCCATTCAGCTGTGATCAGTGTGGTAAAACATTTGTTTCTGCTTCAGTTCTAAAAGACCACCTGAAAGTTCATACAAAAGAAAAGCCTTACTTGTGTTCTTTGTGTGGAAAGAGTTTTTCATGGCGGAGCAATTTTAAAGTGCACCAGAAAGCACATACTGGTGTGAAAGATCATGTGTGCTCTGAGTGTGGGAAGAGATTCACTAGATCCACACAACTGAAATACCACCAAAGAGTTCATACTGGAGAGAAACCTTACAAGTGCTCACATTGTGACAAGTGCTTCACTGAGTTACAATACCTGAAAGCACATGAGAGAGGGCATACTGGAGAGAAACCATTTCACTGCCGTCTATGTGGGAGGAGTTTTACCCGATCAAATTCTTTACTCACTCATGTGAAAAATAGTTGTCCAAAGATGACAGTGTGACCACAGTTCATTAGGTTTAACAAGTAAAAAGTGTGAGATTCTGATTAAGTCACAACCGTCTAGTGCATGGATTTTCAAAGTGGAAAAAGATACGTTTGACGGAATAGTGAAGAAGTGTTTGATTTGGGAAGCACCTGCAGTATTAGCTCTAAAAATTTTGTGTATTTAAGTTTTGTAGTGATGCTTTTCCTTTAAGTTGGGGATTAGACAAATTGAGTGGAGTAAATTTACCCAGTTTTGTACATTTTTCTTTTGAAAAATAACTTTTAGCTTTTACGTTTTCAGAGCTGTTTTTAGCGTGTTGCTGCATGATTGCGAAGGTGTTCTGGGTGGTTACTCCCAGTAATTTAAAAGAGCCCATCCTTAAAGGAATAGTTCACCCAAAAATAATTCTCTCATCATTTATGCCATCTCAAACTCGTTTGACTTTCTATTTTTCTGCGGAACACAAATAAGGATTTTTTTGATTGGTATTTGATATGTGTTTGTCAATAAAATGCAAGTCAAACTTTTTTTTGGGGGGTGTGGTGGGGGGATTTTCTCCCATTTATCTCCCAATCTGGAATGCCCAATTCCCAATGTGCTTTTTAAGTCCTTGTGGTCATGTAGTGACTCGCCTCAGTCTGGGTGGTGGAGGACGACGTGGCTTGTTGAGCGCGTTGCCACGGAAACATAGCATATGTGGAGGCTTCATGCCATCCACCGCAGCATCCATGCTCAACTCACCACACGCCCCACCGAGAACAAACCACATTATAGCGATCACGAGGAGTTTACCCCATGTGACTCTACCCTCCCTAGCAACCGGGCCAATTTGGTTGCTTAGGAGACCTGGCTGGAGTCACTCAGCACACCCTGGGATTTGAACTAGTGAACTAGCGAACTCCAGGGGTGGTAGCCAGCGTCACGATCGTGATTTGATGCTCGATTACACTTCCTTGTGCTTGACTGATGCACAGAGCACATGTGCAGCTCTCTGACCATGCATCAAGCATGAGGAAGTGTAATCGAGATTACGCCATGGAGACAGCAATGTTAAGATTTATAGTGAAAAAGCGTTTACATTTTGGTCTGTTCTCACCCAAAACCAATCATGGATGTGTCCATCCATGTCTTGAACAATTAAAGTTTTAATGAACTATTCATCGCTGTTGAAATGTGTTGCATAAACAACTGACATACTTTTCGAGATTAAGAGACTAAAAGGAGTGTTATGGTGTTGGAAACTTAACTAGTCAGCCTAGTAAATTAAAATGATACCATGCATTGTGTAGTGTTTAAGGGGGGACGCTATGACTAACATTACATTGCAATAAATAATCTATATAAAATATATAGAGGAGACAGGGGCTTATTGTCACACTTTTATTCCTGTAAATATTTCTGTTGTTATCGCTTATGAAACAATTCATTTAACGGACACTGACCCTTTCTGCCCCATAGCATGGTAATGAATGAGCCTTCTCTAGATGCTTAAAGCAGCATTAAACAAATTTAAGTTTAAAGGTTCTTTAGGCCTTATGTAGTTTGAATAGTTTGTAATTTGTAATTTCATTTTCTGGTGAACTACTGTATTTCAGTATTCTGTATGATAACAAATAAAGTAAGGGAAGTTTCATTTAAAAGCAAAAGCATGTCTAAAAAGGTTTAAAATAGACAGAGGCAGCTCTTTCTGCATTACTTATCTCTTAGGACTGTCCATTTACAATGTATATAGACTTTTTGATAGATGTTTTTTTTTTATTTATTTTTTTTTTAATAGCCTACAATAACTGGCTTGTCTGTGGACTTTGCCTATTGTTTAAGGATGTACATTCTGGTGACTTTAAGAGAAGCATTTTTACATTCTCTTGAGTACTGGCAAACAAAAGGATACATTTGCAGGTTTTGCAATGCTATAAATGATGGTAGGTAATCTCAAATATGCACTTTATCCAGCGCTCTTTTGGTTCCCTTTGTTTGCAGTGCTGGGTAGATTATTTCTGAATTGTAATCTGGTACGTATTACAATATGCATGACTAAAATTGTAGTCAGTATAATGTAATAACTTGGATTACATTTTAAAGTAATCTAATCTGATTGCTTTTGGATTACTTCTGACCTAATTCTTGTTTATTTGATGCCACATGCATTTGAGGAGGATAAGCTTGTACCATTTTGACCCAGTGTTGCTTGAATGATTAAAGACAACTTAATTAAAAAAGGCACATGTTCTTTCAACGTTACAAAAAACTGTCTCAAAGTTGTCAAAAAAAAACTAAAGTGCATGTGCATTTTGAAGCTGAGTACAAAAGCAACATTCGAAAACACTCGAAGACTTATTGAATGTATATCTGCTGTAAACTGATTTAGAATGAAAAACTTATATATATATATATATATATATATATATATATATATAAAAGAAGAATTAGAAGGATCAATAAATTATGTAAATAAATATATTATTAATTTACTACCTTTGCATGATTAATTTTTCATCATGTAATCTATAAAAAAGTAACTATAATCTCATTATGAATGTTTTAAAATGTTATTTAATCTAATTACAAGTACTTGATTTTCGTATTTTTTTTTTTTTTTTACTATTTTACAGAGCGATCGCTCCAACTGATTCAATCCGTGATTGAGCTAAATGAGAACTGATTCGCGAACCGATTCAACCAATTCATTGAAGGGAACCGACTCAAAAGTGTGATTTATTCACGGATCGGGCATCACTAGTTCTGATTTCAAACAGCTGCCGGAAATAGAGAAAACACAACTCGAATAGTGATATTGTTAGGGTTAACGAAAATGTTTCTCTGTGCTTTGTAGCCATGTCAATCAATACAAAGTAATTTTAGCAAGTCAGTTCACTCGGTTCCCATCTTTGGAAAGCTCCCAGGTAGCTATTTTGTATGTAAACAAAGCGGCATACAAGTGCAGCTCCCATCTTCTTGAATGGGGAAAGACCGAAATCTGTAAAACAGTTAGTCCTGATTACGATCAAAGAACATATTTCAAATCAGCAGTACAAATATCACATAAACTGTGCTTCTTTCTCTTATATTGCGCTAAAAATCTACATTTTCCAGGCTTGTATAGCTAATGCGCATGCGCGTTCTCGAGTTGATTGACAGGCGATGTCTGTATCTGAAAGGTGATTTGCTCTTTTAACTGTAAGGCGGGACTTCTTTTCTACTTCCGTTGACCGTTGGGCGTTCCAATTTCTCCCATTCATTTAAACAGAAGTGGCCCGTCTCTTGACAAAAAGCAAAAGAAATATAACTCATAGTTAACAAGAGATCTTTCTATTCGAGGGAGAATTCTATTGAGTAAGACAGAAGGTCTCTCGAGAGCAGCATACCTTTTCTCCTCACTTAGTGCCCCAAAGGATATATGCTCACAAATGGATAAAATACTCTTTCATTTCATCTGGAGAAGCAAACTTCATAAAATTAAAATCAAGCATATTCAATAGCATCCTATATTATTTTTTTGAAAAACATGGGGGATTAATTTTTTTGTTGCAGTGTCCTTATATAACTGGTAAACTTCCTATTGCTTTGGCCAACTATCACAAACAAGCATTACTGTTCTGGTCACTGTTGTACAAACACAATTGTTCTCCTAGCAGGTGTTTTATATGGAAAAATGGTCATACAATCGGCACAACATATTAATTGTAAACCAGTTTATTGACAAGAATGGGCAATTATTCACAAACCCTAATTTTATTTCAGAATATGTTTTTTATTTTTTATTTTTTTGTAAATGAAAATATTAACCAAGTAATTAGGGCTATCCCCAATGGCATAATAATCTTAACCAAATTCTCAAATGTAGATATTAATAATATAACCTTACAAAATCCTCAACTTTTTGTAAATGGTCTCTCCTTTTTTGATAAACGTTTTAATAACAATTTTATAAGAAATTCCTTTAATGTCGGATCCAGTCCTTCATGTAAATCAAAATGGCTTAAACCTCATTGTATATCTTGGCACAGCATTTGGACATTACTATATAATTATGTTATTTCTAATAAAGTAAAATAAATCATTTACAAAATTATTCATTGATGTTATCCTGTAAATGCAGCCATTAGTAAATATATTCATACTGTTTGTTATAAATGTACTTTTTGTGACAAATAATTTGAAGATATTGAACATTTATTTTTTTATTGCCCTTTTTCTATTTCTTTTTGGACTGATTTTAAAATAGACACGACAAAAAAATTAATCAAAACTTTAGAACCTTATGACATTTTACTTTGTTTTCAAAACCCATATTTGTCTGAAAATCAAAATTACATTATTAATCTTTTAATTATTTTAATTTTTTGTTTTGTATTCATAAGACAAAAATAACTCAAAAGAAACCCTCATATATTACCTTTTGTAATACTGATCTCACAATATACTTTGAAACCCTTTCAAACATGAGATCACAATATATATATATATATATATATATATATATATATATATATATATATATATATATATATATATATTTTTTTTTTTTTTTTTTTTTTTATTTATTTTTTTTAAAGCTTTTCAAATTCATGTAAATGCCCTAATATTATATAGCACTTTTTATCCAAGTATTTTTTATTATATATATATATATATATATAATGTTATTCTCTGTTTCACATACTCTGAACTGTACCACAATGCCTTATATTTGCCTTGTACTTTTGCATTGTACTTGTCTGTAATTGAGCTAAATAAATAAATAAATAAATAAATAATAAAGTGGCCCGTCTCTGCTAAACAATCTCTGATATAAGAAAAGAAAGGCAGTCAGGGGAAGCTGCGAGGAGACGGAAGTCACGTGACCGCTGTCATGTGACGGTTCGTGCGTTTGCAGCGAAGATTTTCATAGTTAAAAGACAAACAAAAGCAAAAACTGCAGTTTTGAGACTGAAAACCCCACGAAGAGTAGACTGAACCTGCTGGAAGGATATCATGGGGTGTTGTTACAGCAGCGAGAGCGACACGACGGATGAGGTAGAGAGAGATTTCATCAAAATACATCAAGTACAGTCACAATGCAGCTGAATGTGGAGTTTGTTGTTGTTCTTGCAGTCAGATTTACACACAACACTCACATTCACACATATAATGACCCGCTCTTGTGTGTAATTCTCACTGCAGCAACGGGCCCAATATTGCGTTTGCTTCACAACTACAACAAACTCGCTTTAATAACTCATTTCGCCTTTAAACCCTCATTGTAATTAGAACTGTTCGTGTCATCGTGATTAAACATGGGGGATGTCGTGATTTGTGTGTGTGTGTGTGAGAGTGTGTGTGAGAGTGTGTGTGTGAGAGCGAGAGAGAGAGAGAGAGAGAGTGTGTGTGAGTTTGAGTGTGTGTGTGTGTGAGAGAGAGAGAGAGAGAGAGAGAGAGAGAGAGAGAGAGTGTGTGTGTGTGTGAGAGTGTGTGTGAGAGAGAGTGTGTGAGAGCGAGTGAGAGAGTGTGTGTGTGTGAGAGAGAGTGTGTGTGTGTGAGAGAGAGAGAGTGTGTGTGTGTGTGTGAGAGAGAGAGAGAGAGAGAGAGAGTGTGTGTGTGAGTTTGAGTGTGTGTGTGAGTTTGAGTGTGTGAGAGTGTGTGTGTGTGTGTGAGAGCGAGTGAGAGAGTGTGTGTGTGTGTGTGAGTGTGTGAGAGAGAGAGTGTGTGTGAGTGTGTGAGAGAGAGAGTGTGTGTGAGTGTGTGAGAGAGAGAGTGTGAGTGTGTGTGAGTGTGAGTGTGTGAGAGAGAGAGTGTGTGAGTGTGTGTGAGTGTGAGTGTGTGAGAGAGAGAGTGTGTGTGTGTGTGTGTGTGTGTGTGTGTGTGTGTGTGTGTGAGAGAGAGAGAGAGAGAGAGAGTGAGAGTGTGTGTGTCATGGGAAACCTGTGAACATAAAAGAATTGCAAAATGGTGATTTCCAGGCTCTTTAAAGTAATGTCACTGAATAAAAAAGGAAAAGAAGTAATGGAATGTTCTATAATGAATAGACAATGGGTTCTAAAAGTCTGAGACCACATTGAAAATCTGAGATTCAATGTCATTCGTCCAACCTGGAATTAAACAAGGTTTTAAAATTGAGGAAATGGAAAAACAAAAGTTATGATGTGAAATGAATATATATATATACAGGTGCATCTCAATAAATTAGAATGTCGTGGAAAAGTTCATTTATTTCAGTAATTCAACTCAAATTGTGAAACTCGTGTATTAAATAAATTCAATGCACACAGACTGAAGTAGTTTAAGTCTTTGGTTCTTTTAATTGTGATGATTTTGGCTCACATTTAACAAAAACCCACCAATTCACTATCTCAAAAAATTAGAATACATCATAAGACCAATAAAAAAAACATTTTTAGTGAATTGTTGGCCTTCTGGAAAGCATGTTCATTTACTGTATATGTACTCAATACTTGGTAGGGGCTCCTTTTACTTTAATTACTGCCTCAATTCGGCATGGCATGGAGGTGATCAGTTTGTGGCACTGCTGAGGTGGTATGGAAGCCCAGGTTTCTTTGACAGTGGCCTTCAGCTCATCTGCATTTTTTGGTCTCTTGTTTCTCATTTTCCTCTTGACAATACCCCATAGATTCTCTATGGGGTTCAGGTCTGGTTAGTTTACTGGCCAGTCAAGCACACCTACACCTTGGTCATTTAACCAACTTTTGGTGCTTTTGGCAGTGTGGGCAGGTGCCAAATCCTGCTGGATAATGAAATCAGCATCTTTAAAAAGCTGGTCAGCAGAAGGAAGCATAAAGTGCTCCAAAATTTCTTGGTAAATGGGTGCAGTGACTTTGGTTTTCAAAAAACACAATGGACCAACACCAGCAGATGACATTGCACCCCAAATCATCACAGACTGTGGAAACTTAACACTGGACTTCAAGCAACTTGGGCTATGAGCTTCTCCACCCTTCCTCCAGACTCTAGGACCTTGGTTTCCAAATGAAATACAAAACTTGCTCTCATCTGAAAAGAGGACTTTGGACCACTGGACAACAGTCCAGTTCTTCTTCTCCTTAGCCCAGGTAAGACGCCTCTGACGTTGTCTGTGGTTCAGGAGTGGTTTAACAAGAGGAATATGACAACTGTAGCCAAATTCCTTGACACGTCTGTGTGTGGTGGCTCTTGATGCCTTGACCCCAGCCTCAGTCCATTCCTTGTGAAGTTCACCCAAATTCTTGAATCGATTTTGCTTGACAATCATAAGGCTGCGGTTCTCTCGGTTGGTTGTGCATCTTTTTCTTCCACACTTTTTCCTTCCACTCAACTTTCTGTTACATGCTTGGATACAGCACTCTGTGAACAGCCAGCTTCTTTGGCAATTAATGTTTGTGGTTACCCTCCTTGTGAAGGGTGTCAATGATTGTCTTTTGGACAACTGTCAGATCAGCAGTCTTCCCCATGATTGTGTAGCCTAGTGAACCAAACTGAGAGACCATTTTGAAGGCTCAGGAAACCTTTGCAGGTGTTTTGAGTTGATTAGCTGATTGGCATGTCACCATATTCTAATTTTTTGAGATAGTGAATTGGTGGGTTTTTGTTAAATGTGAGCCAAAATCATCACAATTAAAAGAACCAAAGACTTAAACTACTTCAGTCTGTGTGCACTGAATTTATTAAATACACGAGTTTCACAATTTGAGTTGAATTACTGAAATAAATGAACTTTTCCACGACATTCTAATTTATTGAGATGCACCTGTATATCTCAAGCTTTTGACACTTAGGACAATTGAGGGACTTGTACACAACTATTACACAAGGTGCAAACATCCATTGATGCTCAAGAAGACAACACACTACAATATGCATACTGTAATCTATGTAATTATCTGTGATGTAGATTCTGAAGAACAGTACTAAATAAAAAAATCCTTTATATTTGTATAAATTATGAAAGGGGTGTGAACATTTGAGACAACAGGGGAATGCAAACTTATCTTCTCATCTATATATACTGTATATTAAACCTCGACTAATGGGTTATCAGCTGTCTTCCTTTTCTTTGGCTTTCTATCTTGTTTCTGAACAGCAATCTAAATCAAGCAATTCTGTGATTTGGCGACTACAAACAGCTATTTGGCTCCTTAATGTTTCAGTTTAGGAGCAATGGCTCCCGAGTCATTTTTTTAGTCTAGAGCCCTGTATAAATCTCCACTTTCACTTCCACATTCTTCTTCCTTTGTTTTTGGCGATTCACATTCTTCATGCATATCGCCACCTACTGGTTGGGGCTGGGCAATGTTGGAGATTTATAGTAAAAAGAAAAAAGGGACATCAGCATTGATCTGTTTCTCACCCACACCTATCATATCACTTCTGCAAATATGGATTTAACCACTGGAGTTGTATGGATTACTTTTATGCAGCCTTTATGAGATTTTTGGAGCTAAAGTTCTGGTCACCATTCACTTGCATTGTATGGACCTACAGAGCTGAGATATTCTTCTTAAAAATCTTCATTTGAGTTCAGCAGAAGAAAAAGTCATACACATCAGAGATGGCAGGAGGGTTTGATACATTTATGAGGGAATTTTCATTTTTAGGTTAACTATCCACTTAAAGCAAAACAGAGATATACCAGATACTAAGACAATCTAAAATCATATGCCATTAATGTGATTGAATTGTGATGACATTTTGCATTATATGAGAAAAAAAAAAAGCAAAATAGAATAATTTTCACATGGACTGTTTAGTTTTTCTAGTTATTCTCTGCGCTGAAATATATATTGGCCTGAAATGTCTTTAAAACATTGTGCATCATGAATGACTGAAAACTCATTGAAATGTGTTGGTCAAAACGACCTGGAGCTCCACCTATTTTTATGCCGACAGCTAATTACCGTTCAGTCAGTTAAGATCAGTCAACATGAACACACCGGCGTGCAGAGTTATTAGTGAGCTGGTATAAATTTACCGACATCTGTGTACGATCGTACACATAGACACATTTTCCAAGAACATGTCATGCAATTTTTTTTATTAGTCTACAAAAGGAATAAAATCTACTGAAATACTCTTAAGTGCCCATTCACTCTTTTGTTTGATTTGGTGCTTCACTCATGTGCCGTCTGCAGCTGAACCCATTCACACATTTGCCCAATGTAAGATATGCCTATCATCATTCTTTTGTCTGTATTCTACCCATTAACACTCTTTTATACACCCATCTTTGCAGTAGTATTAGTGTCATCATATATTACGCATTAGCGTCATGAATTCAGAATGTAAACATGACAAATTACACATTATCTACGGCATATATCACTTAAAATCATCCGAGTAGTTAGTTTTTTTTTACTGTTGTTTGAATTCTACTCAAAGAATGAGGCACGAAGTCATTGATAACACATTTTAATGTCATATTAGTTGATGTTTTACATGTAGTCTTGAGCGTCCTCATTTAAATGCTCCCCCAGTGGCGTTTCCTGTGTCTGAATGTTTGCAAACAGTATGCCGTTGCTTCGCTGTTTCAAACTACTTTTTGGCTCTGAGCGAAGAAGCGCTTCGCCATGAGTATATGTGCCTTTAGTGCGAGGATGCAATTTCAAGTTGACTTACTGTAAGTAACTTGAGCAAGGGCACTTGCAGAACTCGACCTAGCAACTTTATAGTTACCAGCCCAACATTTTTAACCACTATACCACACCACCCATAATGTTTCTAACCTGGCTCTGCTTGACCCTTCTGTGCAGAACACCGATGAGTGGAAGCCACTGATTCCAGACCCAAAACTAGAAAGAAAACCCCTCAATGGCAGTGAGCGAAGCGCTGACAGCCTGCCGTCCAACCGTACAGACGAGCAGGCCCTGCTTACGGTCATTCTGCAGCGGACAGCCTTGTATGACAAACATGTTTGCTTTCTCTGCATAAACTCCCATTTATTCATTGTTTGTAATTAAGCCTGTCAGTTGATTTAAAACTCACATGTTCTGTTTCTCTATTAGGAACATAATCGACGTGTCAGCTGTTGATTCGCAAGGCATGGAACAACATGAATACATGGACAGAGCCAGACAGTATAGGTGTGTGTTACGGTACTGAAAGGGGTAGTTCAGTGTTGTACAGCACAAAGCTAGCTATGTTGAGCAGAATCATGTGTGTTTGTATTACAGTACGAAGCTGGAAGTTCTGAGCAGAACACTCACTCAGAAGAAGCCGGTTCCTCTTCCATCACTGACAAGCCAACCTCACCAGGTGCTCGCCGCTGACCTGGTGCCCTACGCAGATGTACAACAGGTCAGACACCGATCCACCCACCCATCCATCCATCCATCCATCCATCATTTGAATTGCTCCGCTCAATTGGCCCATTTGAATAGTCCATCAATGTGTGTATGAGATTTTTCAGATATTTGATTGTCCACTGTATGAAAACCATAAGTACGATAAGCTACGAAAGACATAGCACACTATTCCAGAACAGTCTGAAGGTCTGTGCCGAGTTTGATGGATGTAGCTCGAAAGCTCTTGGTGGAGTGTTAGAAATTTTGGTCTTGGTTTAGGGATTTTGAAAAAACCCTAACAAAGTTATCATGAACTAACAATGAAAGATATATTTTACAGCATTTCTTAGATATAGATAGATGATAGAAAATGACAGCTTGATTGGAAATGATGCCCAATAAAAAATATTCTGCTCACAAGTGATATCTCCCTTCATGTCATCTCAAGCATGCTCTTCACTGGCACTTTTGTTGACTTGGTTAACAAGTACACTAACTTTCGAAAAAAACTTTATTAGGGGCAAAATTGTTTGGTGTGGTGGAAGTGACGCCACAACGGTGGAACAGTTGTAATTTATGAAAAATGTATTGAAATCATTTTCACACAATAAATATTGAAAAGGTAATGGATTTTACTAACTAATATGGCCTACATGCCATTTTCAGTGTTTTGTTTGACTGTGTTTTCTATCCTCCACAGGTCTCAAAGATCGCTGCATATGCCTACAGCGCCATCTCACAAATCAAAGTAGATGCAAAAGAAGAGTTGGTGGTGCAGTTTGCTATACCATGATTCAAAAGACGAACCCACTTTATCACACATCCTCGATCTCTATTTTTCTCTCTAGCCCATTTCTCCACCATTCTTTCTCCATACTTTTCCCTTCCTGAATCCAATAGAAATTCAGATACTGATGGATTCGTTCACTGAATGTCCTGCAGATATATATATATTTAATCTAGACCACAACTCCATGTGTAAGTCTGTTAGGACGGTCACCCTAGACACCCTCAGGTACCCACAGCACAGAGCAGAGGGTAAAACTGTTTAACATAACATGTAATGGACTACTCATGCTAGGATGAATTACTGTACAATTGATAATTGATGTGAGGTGTTAGGCCACATTTGGTAGTAGTTCTTCAGGGTTGTTCACACATCAACCAAACACACAACAAATACCACAAATATATAAAAGTCAACGGTGGTGTCAAGCTGCCACGATTGCTTTGGTGATTCGTGTAAGCCACTGTTGGCTTTTGAATGTCTTGATTGGTCGGAGGTTGTCAAACCAGGTTTTTGCATTTGTACAGGCTTTGGTTCCACAATGCATTGAACACAATCACACATACTGTACTCCCAGCTTCAGTTGTGGAATCCTTCTCATAATGGCCAGAAACTATCCTAAGGTTAAATCTAGATTTGCACAGTTTTTGCTGGATGGTATTGTAGAGTGTAAATACAACACAGAGGGTTTTGGTTCAGCACTGTCCTGCATGCAAAAAGTGTTTTTCTTAAAGGAATATTTTGGGTTTGCTTCAAGTAAAGCTCAGTTAGAAACATTTGTGTCATAATGTTGATTTCCAGAAAAAATTATTTTGACTCGTCCCTCTTTTGTTTTTGTTTTTTCAAAGCAAAAATCGCAGTTACAGAAAGGCACTCACAAGGGAAGTGAATGAGGCCAGTCCATAAACAATAAAACACGTGTAATGTTTACATCTTTTGCTATAGTTTTGAAACAGCTTGTATTTTAGTGTTTATGGACTGGCCCTATTCACTTCCATTGTAAGTGCCTCACTGGAACCGCTTTTTGAATAAACGTGGGGCGAGTAAAACATTTCTGTGGAAATCAACATGATGCCACAAATGCTGTTGAGTGAGCTTAACTTGTATTGAACCCGGAATATTCCTTTAATCAATATTTTACTCTTGTTTTTTCAGTAAAAAAAACAAAAAACAATTTAAACATTCTTAAAACAAGATATATTTACTTTAAATGAGCAAAATTGCATTAAATATTTCTGTTTGCAAAAAGAAGTTCGATTTTTTTTTTTACGCCATTAGCAAATAGTTTTGTTTATGTTTTAAGCATACATCTAACAAAGTTTTGTTCGAATTATGCTTAAAACATGAAATAATAATAATAAAAATTGCCCTTGGAGTAAGCTCAAAACTTAATTCAAGTCTTATTGTCTTCAATAATTTTCCCTGAAGTAAACTGATCTTGCTTTTAGGATGCTTTTGATTATTTAAATTTTTTTTACTGGAAAACAATGTGAAAAAAGTGATTAAGAAAATCACTTCAGCGCATTCTCTTGTTGGTTTCTGGAATCACTGTGGTTAAGTGTTTATTATTCCGAATTCAGTTCTAAAATGTTATGCACTGTGGATCTAGATTGGGTTCTGGATTAATATGAGCAAAATACAGAAATAATACTTCTGTCTCACCAGACTAAAATGCACATATTGTCATATTAACACTTTTAACGTTTTCATATTCATAACGTTTGAATATTTCAGCCTCATACCAACAGTGAATTAATCTACACGTGTAGAACTTTGTTGTCTGTGCACGATTTGCTCAGTTCTAGATCTTATTAAATTGTCAAAGTGACTCTAGACTGGTTTAGATTTGAGTCTATCGCTTACCAACAGCTACTCGATTGTCTAGAAATTCAGAGCTGGAAGCAGCTCAGGAGATCTTCTGCAATTTTAGACATTAATAATTTTTTTCCCTGTTGCTGTTTGAGAAATTGGCACTCTTGCAAAATGCACATTTGTAACAGTGGGCAGGTGACAAACCCCACTAATCTAATGTTTAAACATAAGTGCACGAGACTGCCTGGAAATATCAGAAATTCTGACGGTCATGAGATTCAGGATATAAAACCCTATGATCTAGAGTAGCTCTGTTATTGCATTTAAAGGGACAGTTCAACCAAAAATAAAATTATGTCATGATTTACTCACGCTTATGTTGTTCCAAACCCATACACGTTTTTTTCCTGACAGAATGTTTTTTTTTTTTTAGGTGAACTATTCCAGTAACAGGAGAAAAAGGGTTATCTTTTTGTGCACTTTTCCTATAAACCTGTTCAAATCAGACATGCAGTCATATCAGACACAATGGATATGGTTACATGTCAGAGTTTCTTAAAGGGACAGAGCAATTTGGCCTGCCTTATGAATAAACATCCTGTAAAATCGTGTTTTGGTGAGGTGTGGTGGGATGGGAATTTGCTGGTTTGTAAATGATGTTCTTTGTGTCAATGCCTTTAATGTACAGAGTGTAAAATGAATCGAGATGAACGATTAATACCATGTGTGTAGCAGGAAGTAAACAGCTCTACAGCGTTATGTCTTAGTCATAAGGCTTTGCGATCAGTAGCTTGTTTTTGTTGAAGCAAACAAGGACACTTTTACCCTGCCTGTTCCACTTTTAACCAAATAAAACAATTGAAAAGATCAAGCAAATATTATTTCTTCAGCATTCTCCATTAAATATAATTATTATTATTATTTTTGCTTTGCTTTGTGCCGAAAACGATGAACGCACCAGTGAAATCAAATGACTGCCGTTCTTTCCTGACAGAGTCTGAGATGCCACAGAAAATGTTTGTAACTATTTATTTTAGTTTTTATGTATTTATGCAAGCTCACAGACAGTGTGGTATAAAAACTGGCTTTACAGATCATCGCAAGGCACTTATTCTTTGAGGTTTTTAAAGGGATAAAGTGCACTGTAATACTCAGTACTCACTTTGTTTTCTGTTGCAGTGTGCTAATAGTATTGTTTCAGTTTTTGTTTGTTACCTTAATGTGGAATACTACCTGATTTACAGAGATGATTTTCTTAGGCTAGAACCAAAAACAGTTAATCTCAATATTGTTAATACTGTTTTGTTGAATGAAATTGTGTATTAAAGACTTTAAAAATGACAGTGCAAAGAGTTGTTTGTTTTTTTCCAATTCTCTATTGCTTAAGATGTTTCACCCCTCATCAGAGTGGCTTCATCAGCTACTAATTAAACCACAACTTGGCAAAACATCTTATGCAACAGAAAAACACTGTAACTGACTAGAATAATTCGCCCTCATGCCGTCTCAGATGTGTATGATGTTCTTCTGCTGAACACAAATGAAGATTTTAAGAAGAATATCTCAGCTCTGTAGGTCCATACAATGCAAATGAAACTTTGAAGCTCCAAACAGCACATAAAGGCAGCATAACCGTAATCCATAGGATTACACTGTCCAGTGGTTTAATCCATGTCTTCAGAATCGATATGAGAGGTGTGGCTGAGAAACATCAATGTTTAAGTCCTTTTTTAACTATACGTTCTCTTCCCTGTCCAGTAGGTGGCGATGTGCACAAAGAATGTAAATTGCCAAAAACAAAAGAAGAATGTGAAAGTGGAGATTTATAGTAAAAAAAGGACTTAAATATTGACCTGTTTCTCACCCAAACCTACACTGTTATATCACTTCTAGAGACATAGATCCACTGGAGTTGTATGGATTACTTTTATGCTGCTTTTATGTGCTTTTTGAGCTTCAAAGTTGTGGCCACCATTCACTTACATTTGTATGGACCTACAGAGCTGAGATATTCTTCTAAAAATCTTCATTTGTGTTCTGCAGAAGTAAGTCATGCATCTGGGATGGCATGAGGGTGAGTAAATAATGAGATAATTTTCATCTTTGGGTGAACTTCACTGTGTACGCCACATTCATTCATACTCCTGTTCACACTGACAAAGATTAAATTGCAGCAGGTCACTGAGTCTGTGTTGTTGGTTGCAAGGAAGAGTTCCTACTCGACCACTATTACTGTATCCAACTGTATGAGGCAGGGAATCACTTTCTACACTGCTGTTGGTAGTCGCCGCATCACATTGCAAAGCGTTGTCAGTGTGAACGCCCCTTGAGGGGTCAGATAAGCAAGACTCAGTCCACTTTGCTGTGACTCGTGAATTTGCGTTGGTTTCTGCCTCTTTGCCAAATGGAAGCCAATCCCCATTTCTGTTTGGTAACAGCACTGAAATCACAGTTGTGATTTCTGATTTGTTAGTGAATCGTTCTTTTCAATGAATTAGTTGAAATGGTTCACCAATCGGTCTAAATGATTAATTAGCAAATCGGTCTGAATCAAAATGATTTTTAAAAATCTATCCATTATCAGAAACGCTTGGAAAAGTCATGGAAATGTATTGGTCAAAAAGGATGGGAACCCTGCACAGAAAAAATAAAGCTTTGAATTGACATGATTTAATCATGCACATCGGTTGCATATGAATCAATTACGTTACATCAACATATTTTTTCCTCTTGGTTTAGCTCATTAATTCTTTGTCAGAAAACATAATTTGCTCATGTAATTTCAATTTAGTGGAATAAAGTTATTTTTAAATATTGACCCAAATAAGCAGCCTCAAAGTGGTTTCATGTGTCCCTAACATGATTCATTTCTTCAGTTTTATATATTATTTGTCATATTACTGATTTGTTATAAGATTATGTAAGTTAGCTATCTTTTAGCAAGCAATAACATACATTAGCATGCTAAAAACTATGTAGTAATTGCTCCTTGAGTAAAGCACCATTTAGCATATTGTTCATGTACCCGTCCTCAAACTAAGCAAAAGCTCCACTCTTCACCACAAAGGAACCCCTGCGTCACAGAATCTAAATCCCAAAATAACAACATGAAACACTGTTAATTCTCCCCCTTTTCTCATCTTGCTCAAAATGCATAAAACACTTCATGTAAAGCATGCTGGGAACTCCAAATCCCCCTTGCCCATGTGGTTGAACATACTTGACTGATTCACATTCACCCTACATAATGTCATCTAGTAGAGGGCACAATTTAAAGAATTAAATAAATCGAAAGCAAAGAAAACAAGTTTAGAAGATAAACACAATTTTGCTGTGTAGATCACAAATAATAGGATTTAGTAAATGCAGACAACCTGCATTTTTTTCCTTCAGTGTGTATAATAATACATATCAAAAACTTATTTTAGATCTCGTCTGAAGATTCAGTGTCTATGGTTTTACTCAATGGAAGCAAATGTCATGGGTTTGCTTCCCATGAAACACATACCACTGATAAATGTAAACATTGAATGCACTTTGAGTTGCTTAAACAGTTGCTTAAACAGTTACAGTAACAATGGTATGGGCTTACTATTTAAAATAAATACATATTTAAAAATTCATTTAACTTTGAAATTATGGAAGAATAATGGTACAATGCTGTCAAATGTAGTGCCTCTAAACTGAACTCAAGTTTAAGACATTTCCTTGTAAATGTCAGTGTAAATCACCCAACTACACTCCCTTTTGCTGATTTGATAAGTGAGGTGGAGGTTGGTTTAGACTCTGGGACTCAAAGTGACTGTGGTCATGTGTATCGGAACTATATGAGATTACTGTTGCTATGCACAGGAGAGAAGAGGTTTGTAACAGGATCCTGAGTGCAGTTTCAGCACCTGTTGTGTCAGGAATGCAACCAGTACATGACACAGTGGAAAATCACAGAGGTCTGATATGGCAGGCCATGTTCATTCCATTCGATGCAAAGCTTTTTCCCAGTTTACTGAGGGGCTTTAAAGGGTTCTTTTAGCCAAAAATGAAAAATCATTCTAAACCCATGCGACTTTCTTCTGTGAAACACCCCAGATGCTCACACTGATCATTTCTATTAGTGATAGGCCGATTTATCAATATTTGTCAATTTTTAGATTATCGGCATCGGCCGATAACTGTCTTCGCTTGGCTGATTAAAGTAATAGTTCACCCAAAAATTACAATTCTCTCATCATTTACTCACTCTCATGCCATCCCAGATGTGCATGACTTTCTTTTTTCTGCTGAACACAAATGAAGATTTTTAGAAGAATATTTCAGCTCTGTAGGTCCATATAATACAAACGAATGGTGACCAGAACTCTGAAGCTCCAAAAAGCACATAAAGGCAGCATAAATGTTAAATCAATGTCTTTAGAAGTGATCCAGTCGGTTTTGGGTGAAACAATGAAAGCATGACGAGGGAATGTCAAACTCTAATAATGCAGCAAAATAAGTATCATAAAAATAATCCATGCAATTTGTGAGTAATATTCCAAGTATTCTGAAGTCTGAATTAGCTTTGTGTGAGGACATTTTTTTTTTTCAGTTTGATGAATCAATGGTTCTTGCTTGTCATGTGACCAATCGCGATGCAGCAAATTTGAATATGCTGATGCACAAATGAGATTTAAGAGCAACATTTTAGGAGATTATCAGTGAATAAATACTTAAAGGTGAAATGCGCAATTTTTAAGCTATTGAAATCATTTCTCCTCACACAGTTTAATATGCAGTGACTTCTATAGGCAAGCCATTCACTTAAATTAAAGTTATCATGTGGCTCTAGAAGAACACTGGTCATTTGGACGGCTTTTATGGTGCTTTTTTTTTGGTTGATTTTTGGAGCTTGACAGGTAACAATAACTGTTATATTGTTGAAAATGTCTCCTTTTGTGTTCCACAGAAATAAAGAAAGTCATGCAAGTTCTGCTGTGGAAGTTCTGCTCTGAGTTACGCTTCATTGCACGAGCGCCAGCATTGGGCTCAACAGAGAGAGTGTCTAAGAAAGAGTGATGGAGAGAATGAGAGAATATTCCTTAGAGGAAGAACAACACACTTTATTTAATATTTGTGCAAGTGTGAACAAATACATTTTATCGAGGGGAATCTGACATAAACGGGAACAAACACTCAATGTGGATTAAAGGGATATTCCAAGTTCAATACAAGTGAAACTCAATCAACAGCATTTGTGGCATTATGTTGATTACCACAAAAATAATTATGGCTAGTCATTTGTTTATATAAATATATATATATATGGTTACAGTAAGGGACTTACAATGGAAGCCAATGAGGCCAGTCCATAAATGCTAAAATGCACATCGTTTCAAAAGTATAGCAACAAGAAGTAAACATTTTATGAATTAACATTAGATGTCGACTGTTAGTGGAGTTTGCCGATATCAATAACTAAGGTGGTGGAAAATTCTGATAACCGATTAATCGGCCAATAGTTTTTTTTAATCTATTTATTGAAGGTTAAAAAAATGTCTTAGTCATTCCTCACTATGACAGGCACTGACATAGAGGCTAATAGAGTCTAAAATGAATAAAATCCCAGATACAGTTTATTGCTCAACCAAAATCCCAGTGATAATCAGAAAAAAATGAAGATTTGGTGCATTATGCAGGACTTTTAACTATAAACAAGCCCAAAACACACTTACTTTTTTTGGGACTCCTAATTTGAAATCACGGAGACTTGGCTCCATTACAATGCTCTATATTCATATATCCAAATTAAATTTTTATTGCCTGTATATTCACCAGAAACGATGTATGTGCTGACGGAGCATGTTTCCATATAGTAGCATTTTTCTTTGCATGCCCTCGCTTCGATTTAAAACACTTAATTATCTTATCAAAATAATAAAATATGCATTGAAATGAGGACAACATTTTTTATTAATATTGTGAATGATTAAAGACTATAGAACTGTAGAACGCTTCAAAGGAGGTAAAAAATATTGTCAACTATCGATGTTGATTTTTGGCAATAACCATTAGTCCCAATAAAAACAACTATCGGCACCAATTAATCGGTAAAAACTATTTATCGTTCTAACTCTAGTTAACGTGAATTTAGTGTAGAAAAAAATGGCCTATTAACCTTATCTGTGTAAAATGATATTCTGATTGGAGATTACGGAGTTTGTTGCCATGAAAACAAAGTTGTAATTTTGAATATAGCTTTACAAAGATATGGTTAGTTAGTGATTTTCTCACACTAAAATCATGTTAACAGAACGTTAGGTTAATTTACATCTTTAGGTAATAATTTTGAAAAACATTTGTATCTTAGCATTTATGGATTGGCCCCTTTCACTTTCATTATAAGCACCTTACTGTAACCGCGATTTTAAAATAAACGAGAGACGAGTCAAATTCATTTTTGTGGAAATCACCATTATGCCACAAATGCTGTCGATTGAGTTTAACTTGTACTGAACCCGGAACATTCCTTTAAAGACAACATAAAATCAAAATGGATTTACTTTCCTAATAAATATCCCTGGATTTATTGTTCTAAAGACAACAACATTTTTATTAAAAATGTAATAACTTTCTCCACCTCTGAAACAACTTTTATTTTCCACTGATGTCACCAAGACCGTGTGGGCGGGGAAATAATATTAACCAATAATATCACAGCCTATCATGTTTATACCTCCCCTACAAGCCCTGCCACATCCAGTCAAATATTGGTTGGCAAATCAAGTCATGCCCTAAATTATTTCTTGCTGAATATTCTGTATAATTCAAAAATATGTTACGGATGTCAGATGCATTGATATTAGTGTAACTGTCACCTCAGTCACCACTCACGTTCAGGTCTGAAACAACATGAGGCCGAGAAAGTAATAACTGAAAATTAATTTTTGGCTAAACAGTCTCTTTCAGGACTGAACGTATGATATGCTACTTCATATGTGAAAAAGTTTCAAACAGACATATAAAAAGTTATTTTTTGTATTGTAAAAGCAGACTTGAAAACAAACTTCAACACAGTTAGCGCCCAATAGCACAGCACTGCATTCTGGGACTTGTATTTCATTAGTTTTTCTGTCGATTTTCTTTTTTCTGTCTTAAATGCACTTCCTTTGTCTCGTTTATAATTTAGTATGACTATAAGTAATGTCCTTTTTCATCTCAAAAGCAATGACTACGAAATATATGCCTTTATGCCTTTAAATTTTTAAAACGTTGTTGAGTCCTTTGAAACATTTCCTGGAAGGGCGTTGCGGGAAGCGGCATATTTCCATTGGTTATATTAATTTGAAAACAGCCAATAAGGAGAAGGTAAATAAACGGACGTCATCGTGTAACGGACCAATGGGCGTTTGGATCCAGCTAGTGGTCTGAGTTTGAATCTGGAAACGGCGAGTGATTCGATGCGTCTGCACTTCATCCCGCGGTGAAATCAGGGTAAAAAATGTTTTCGCTTATATTAATATTTTCTAAAATGTATATTTAGTTTTATATGCTATTTAATGAGGGTATTATTTCTGCCTTGGTGTCATGTTGTTGAAATTTTGGCAGAGCGTTGCAGAGTAACAAAGCGAAACAGACTTACTGGTTAAACACCATTGTACTTTTTTGTATATTTTTGTATTACAGAGCACGTCTAATGTTTTGGGTACGTTTAAAATACGTTTGTATGCAATATTAAAATGGTTTACTAAAGTAGCCTTGTTTGTTTATTCTCTTAATTATTTTGTGCTTTTAGGGTCCAACATGAAGTTAAGTGGTGCCAAGGCGGGAGCGCTTTTGATATGGGTAAGTCATATTTATTATATTTAATGTAATGACACTGTAATGTTGTAAGAGATGTTTTTAGTGACTGGTGTCTAAACAGATCAACAGCGTGTGTCCAGAGGAGCCTGTTGGACAGTTTACCCATTTGAAGGATGGGCATCAACTCCTGAGGATTTGCTACAAACTGTGAGTTGTGATTTTTGATGCTTTTGGATGAATACTTTTGGGGCTTGGGATAACTTTAAAATATATCTCTCCTTTTGATGACATATTTAAAAGTGTGTGTGTTTTTTTTTTTTTTTAATCAGAGGAACCATCATTTTGGCCAAATGGTCATTGCAGCCAAGTAGATTGAAAATGCAAGAAGTAAAATACAGTTGCATTGCATTTTTTCCACACAGTTACATATAACAAGAGTTCTATCTAATCATTTTATTTAGAAATGCACCAATATAATGGATTGTTTTTAGAATTTTATTTTTAATACTTTTTTTATGATTCTATTTAGTTTTTCTGAATTGTGTAGCACTTTGCGTCAACTTCTGTTGCTTTTAAATGTGCTACATTAATAAACCTTAACTTGACTATATATATTTTTACTGAAACATGTTTTTTGATATGACAAATGTCTCATGGAGACCTCCGTAAACATTTTTGAGTGATGATCAGCATTTTTAATCTATCAGAAATTAATCAAAATTCCCAGCCAAATTATTTTCCCGCTGAAGTACTTTGTGTTCGGTGTTAAAATACTTTCTTATATCCCATCTTAATATGCAGAGACTATCAGTTAGCCATTCATAGATTAATTTTCTCGAAAACTGTAAACACTGTGTCTCTGTGGTGCTATAAAAATTCATGTGTTTGTTTTGAGTGACCCGCGTAGACCTGCCACAACAACATTGCTCAGCCAGTGGTGTGATTTGGGGCGGGGCTATCTCTTAGTCAAGGGTGGGGGGTGGGGGTCAGAAAGCTGTTTTGAAAACATTGTTTATTTTTGCAATTGCATTCGGTGACGCTAGTGTCACAAAAATGACATACTTCAGCTTTAAAACATCTATAGTAAGGGGCCTGGGTAGCTCAGTGTGTATTGACACTGACTAGCTAGGGAGGGTAGAGTCACATGGGGTAGAGTCACTCCTCGTGGTCGCGATTAGTGGTTCTCGATCTCAATGGGGCGTGTGGTGAGTTGTGCGTGGATCGCGGAGAGTAGCATGAGCCTCCACGTGCTGTGAGTCTCCGCGGTGTCATGCACAACGAGTCACGTGGTAAGATGCGCGGATTGACTGTCTCAGAAGCGGAGGCGACTGAGACTTGTCCTCCGCCATCCGGATTGAGGTGAGTAACCGCGCCACCACAAGGACCTACTAAGTAGTGGGAATTGGGCATTCCAAATTGGGAGAAAAAGGGGATTAAAAAAAACATCTGTAGTAATGTTACCATACTGAAAGTGAGTCCTGAAACTTGTCTAATGACATGACATTTAGTAAACTTAATGGCCAAATAAAGTGCATTAAGATCGTCGCAAATATTCACAGTGTTGCTTAACTTTATATTGTCAGTAAAATTTTTCGAATATAGTGTGAATTTTTCATGTATCACCCAGCTCTTGGTGCTATAGAAATGCCTAAACAACTAACACTAACGTCTTGTATTTTCACAAATGTGTCATTCCAGACAGGGTAAAGTGCCTGATGGGGAATTGAAGACTTTATCTCTTTACAACAAAGTGGAAATCATCTTCAGCATATTGCACTGTGAGTTGTTTCTTATTGTTTAAAACAAGGTGGATGTACACAATCTGTAGTTGTACACATATAGCTTCATGTATGTGTTCTGCATACAGCAGGGCTCGTAAATTGGCCCGCCCAATCTGGCTTTTGGTAAAATTGTGTCGCAGTCTGAAACACCATGCACTCTTAGCACAGAACTCAGCGGTGAGTTTAACAACGCTTATTGGTGCGTGCAACAGCATTCAGCTGTCGCAAGTTCTCCGGACCGGAGCGTGTGTGTTTAAGCTTTTTTGGCTATATAGTTCAGTTACACTGCTTTGCAAATCATGGACCCGCACGTGTATGTGAGCATTGATTGTGTTTTATTCAGCAAGTGTTTATTTAAATTGCTTGGCTGTGGAGTGCAGTCAAATCTACAGATGTAAAAAATTATCTCCACAGTTGTTACAAAAGTGATGTCAGCTCATATAGCACATCTTAGTCAACAAAAGATAAATCGATATTGAAAACTGAATCTTCAAAGAAGAGCCATAGAAAAGTTTAGCTTTTATTCTCCCTGCGTACATGCATCCTGACTGTATTTTGTTCTATATACAGCTGAGAGTCAGCATTCACAATCCCAAACATCATCATCATCAGGTTGTTCTCTGTTTGCCAA
This sequence comes from Myxocyprinus asiaticus, assembly GCF_019703515.2. Classification (NCBI taxonomy): domain Eukaryota; kingdom Metazoa; phylum Chordata; class Actinopteri; order Cypriniformes; family Catostomidae; genus Myxocyprinus; species Myxocyprinus asiaticus. The sequence goes on from NC_059382.1 coordinate 3,597,984, forward strand.
TCATAATCTCCTGCGTGCAAATTCATGATATTTGCAGGACGAATTTTCCCTCATGAATGGGAGGAAAAGAGAAACAGGAGGAACACACATTTTCTTTTTTTCCCAAAATAAAATTTATCAAAATGTATTTTTGTGCAGAATGACACTACCACATTAGATGACCATTTTTTCTGATGTTGGTTGATATTTTGTGAACAATAACCATACAGTGTTAACGTGATTATTATGTTTTAGATAATCAAAAACTTTTTGTTAGTTGAGAGTGTGAAAACACTTTTTTATTATCCTCCTGAGACCCAAGTGTGACTGCTGTGTGCATTTTCCATTTCCCTTTTTGTAACTAGTAGCACCTAGGGATGTAACGGTGTCAAGGTTTCACAATATACCTCGGTTTTAAAACAGACGGTTATCATACCGTTGAAATCTTCTCATTGACGGTATTGCACAAATATAAGACATTGTATTTTTTCAGAACTTTTCTAAAATCCAAATCAGTTTAATTTAGAGACATTTACACAACATCATATAAACTTGGTGAGATAAGATAAAGCTTTAAATTGCGCCTTCCTCATGTTACATTCGACAGTCACTCAATTTTAAAGGTGACATGCAGGTGTCGCAAGCGCAGCACATCAGAAGTGCAGCATGAGCGCATCAAACAGACATGTCCGAGCCTGAACCTTTATTTCTGCCGCCAAAGCGGTAACAAATGCAGCAAATCAATTTAAGCACTCGTTCATCACTACGGAGTGCCAACTGTTTGGTAATTTGCCTAAGTGCAGTGCAACAGTAGGCCAACAATGTGTTTTATACTACTAATATTTTTTATTTGTAATACAGCACTAAATAGGGTTTACAAAGTGCATTACTTTTGGTGTGCAGGAAATTGACAGTGAAACTGTGGCAGAAAATAGACAGTATTGGACAAAATGCCAATAAATAAACTGCAAATAAATATTTGATTTTTCATCAAATTATTGGTTTCCATGATTGTTGGTTGAGACATTTAGACATTACAGTTGATTTTCTGTAAAGCTGAATAAATAATTCAGATTCAAAGTAATGGCCAGCATCATCAAATCACTGCCAACCATGTTAAAATAAAATGTAGCATTATAACTTCTGAATCTAAGTTTTGATTATCATTGTCCCATGTCTGCCAAATCATCTGCAGCCTGAAACGGAACTTTTGGTCGAATTTTAGGACTGAATGCACTTTGATGTATAGGAAAGCTATAGGATGCTCCTTTGCTCCCTATTTAGTGAATGACTTAACCTCCAGTGTGCTGTCTGTCTGCACTGGTCTCAGAACAGTTCTAAATGCACCTTATTTTCATCCTAACTCCATATAAAGCCTCTGAAAGCAACATTTTTCAGCTTTTGGATGAATACATTTATTCTCAATTTGTAAATGCACATTAAATATACACTGGAGGCCAAAAGTTTGGAATAATGTACAGATTTTGCTGTTTTGGAAGGAAATTGGTACTTTAATTCACTAAAGTGGCATTCAACTGATCACAAAGTATAGTCAGGACATTACTGATGTAAAAAACAGCACCATCACTATTTGAAAAAAGTCATTTTTGATCAAGTCTAGACAGCAGCCATCACTCCAACACCTTATCCTTGAGTAATCATGCTAAATTGCTAATTTGGTGCTAGAAAATCACTTGCCATTATATCAAACACAGCTGAAAGCTATTTGGTTCATTAAATGAAGCTTAACATTGTCTTTGTGTTTGTTTTTGAGTTGCCACAGTATGCAATAGACTGGCATGTCTTAAGGTCAATATTAGATCAAAAATGGCAAAAAAGAAACAGCTTTCTCTAGAAACTCATCAGTCAATCATTGTTTTGAGGAATGAAGGCTATACAATGCTTGAAATGGCCAAAAAACCGAAGATTTCATACAAAGGTGTACACTACAGTCTTCAAAGACAAATGACAACTGTCTCTAACAAGGACAGAAAGAGATGTGGAAGACCAGATGTACAACTAAACAAGAGGATAAGTACATCAGAGTCTCTAGTTTGAGAAATAGACGCCTCACATGTCCTCAGCTGACAGCTTCATTGAATTCTACCCGCTCAACACCAGTTTCATGTACAACAGTAAAGAGAAGACTCAGGGGTGCAGGCCCTATGGGAAGAATTGCAAAGAAAAAGCCACTTTTGAAACAGAAAAACAAAAAGAAAAGGTTCGAGTGGGCAAAGAAACACAGACATTGGACAACAGATAATTGGAAAAGAGTGTTATGGATTTTAACCCCATTGAGCTTTTGTGGGATCAGCTAGACTGTAAGGTGCGTGAGAAGTGCCCGACAAGACAGCCACATCTATGGCAAGTGCTACAGGAAGTGTGGGGTGAAATGTCACCTGAATATCTGGACAAACTGACAGCTAGAATAACAAGGATCTGCAAAGCTGTCATTGCTGCACATGGAGGATTTTTTGATGAGAACTCTTTGAAGTAGTTTAAGAAGTTCTGAATTTTTTTTTCAAATTGTAATAGTAATTTAACAAAATGTATATTAAAATGAAGCGAAATTGAGTTTTCATCTGGATAATCTGGCCCCTGCAAGAAAGTAGTTGAAGAGTAGATATGCCTCGCACAAGCTTCCTGTTTCAATCAGGGTTTGCGTTAACCGAAAATTCTCCATTTACAGATTTTTTTTAAAGATTGACGGAAAATTTCAAATGCTGTCCGTCATTTTGACAGATAAAAAAATAAGGACCATTTTTACCTAGAGCATCAGTTTTGACTTCACTGTCTCTCACAGACACACTGCTGCTGTGTGTGTGTGTGTGTGTGTGTGTGTGCGCCCTGTTTATTGCCAGTTATTAAGATGCGTATTAATAGGCGTCATAACCATTAACACCTGGTAGTATGCGTCTCTTTTGACCAGTTGTGTTCGGATTTTGGGGTGTGGTCTGAATAATTGGCTACATATATCAGTCATTGATATATGCGATGGTCCCACACAAACATTTAGAAAAAAGATAAGTGAGATTTCGAAACCGTTACATATAACCTGTATGTATTACCTCACATATAACGTCTCTCATCTGTGTAGATGACTTTCACCTCACCACAAGACAGAGCTCCCTCATCCTACAGAAAATCGATCAAGAAGTTGATCTGGAGCTTCAGCTTGCCAAGGTATGTTTTTGCTCATATCGGTTCTTTACTGTAAATGACTTTTACTGTAATCTACATGAATAATCAATGATATTTTTCTTTATTAGCTTAGCTATTCTTTTAATGATGTGCAGGTGAAATGTTGTGTATTTATTTGTGTGCTTAATGTGTGCACACAGGTGGCAATTCTGCTTTGTTACTGCAGCTTTAAAAAGAACAACCTGCAACCTTTGAGCGCAAATGCACAGGTGAGTCTTTTACTGATAACCAACAGTCTATCACTTACTTTCCATAGCTCCATATCGAGTGCTACCTCAAATGTTGAATTTTGTGTGGATCATTTTGAAAATGTCTCTCTCTCTTTCTTTTTATGTCAGTCGGTGATTGCATCCATGTTTCATTTAGTAAAAGATGATGCAGATGGTCTATCATTAGACGAAGGGCTAGATCAGTTTCTAACCCAAGACTGTAAGTATCCACGTTACTAGATATTTTAACTATACTGTCCCTTAATCCCTTTTTTGCACCGCCGTTGACGTCTTTATGTGAAATATATATATATATATATATATATAAAGATGTCGCAAAGATGATGACACTTGTTTGAGCATCCTGACACAGTAAGATTTGGGTAAACAAATTAATTTATTCTTTGCTGGTCTATTACCATCTCTCTCTGTCTCTCTTGCTCTGTAGCTGTCATGAACTCCTCCACATCCAGCACTGAGAGCAGTGGCTGCTCTTCATTCTATACTGATGATGAGTCTCCGATTTTTGGTCGGTTCCAACGTCCTCCTAGAGTTAAATTTCAAGAGCTTTGCAAAGTGGCCTTCAGCTCTGACGGGTAGGTGTTCCAAGGCTATGGTGAAGGAGAAGAATGCTGGTTGATTAGAATAATCCTAAATATAAAATGAATAAGCTTTTTCAGAAACTTGTATCTTTGTATAGTTTGTCAATAAAGCTGTCAAGCAAGGTTATGCTTATTGACAATGCAGTCCATGTAGCCAGTCGTAGTTTTTTTTTTTTTTTTTCCCTCAAAGTGTAAACATTGTGGCTATTTGGTGCTGTAAAAATATTGCTCTGGTTGTTTGAGCGTCTAAACCAGACACAGCACTAACTGATGGCATGCTTTCATGGCAAGACTTCACTGTTTGCTTGACCAGTGGTGTATGGGAGGAGTCCTCTGGAAACATGTTTGAAAATGGTCATTATTTTTGCAGTTCTGTTTAGCTGAACAGAATTAATTAGATGGGACCTGCAAAAAATGTGCGAGAAGTTGCTTTACAGCTTCTCCTAACCAAATGCGGCCATCAGCGGTGTCGCACACCAAGTTGGTCATTTGATTTCCATTTTCAGTGCTTAGTGCTGGGTTGCTCACTCACAGTTGGTCCGATGTCTTGCTCCACCTAGTACATTAAGCATCAAATATGCTCTGATTTGTCATCTGCAACATTTCAGTTGGGCTGGGAATATTACTTGACACTGGAAACTTGTAATGTTGCACCTAGAACACCAAAACACTCTTGTACATCCATGATTTTCAGCTCTCCAGTACAAGACATCATGAGCACACCGCATTTTCAGTTAAAAAAGCTCCGGAAGGAACTGGCACATGAGGGTGACGTGAGAGACGAGCTAGAAATAGAACTAGCAAATCAGATCGCCATCATCTCAGAGAAAGGTATTTCGGATATACACACCCATCACCTCTGATATTGCAGTTTATTTTCTTACACAGTGAGGTTCTTTGATTTTTCTTTTTTTCCGCACACAGAGGGCTTGATCTCCCAGTTGCAGCACAGGGTGGAGCGTCTGCTGCGGGAGCAGGGAGAGTTAGAGAAAGATCATAAAGCTGAACTCCTGGAGCTCCAAGAGAAGAATGAGAGGTGAGGTGCAATGAGACTAATGCTGCCTTCATGTGCTATCGGAATTATCCTACTTCCCAATTCTGAAGTGGTAATTACGAGTACGTCATATTCATGTGCTTTGTTGTCGGAAAGAACAGGAAACATGGACGACGCCAGGTTCATTCATACATATTTCATGAGGAACTTTTATTTTGACACCATTATATCCCTCAGTTAGCTTGCTGATGATAATGGAATTTTGGTAAAATAAAAGCTATTTACACAGTGTAAAAATGTACAACATGCATAGAATGGTTGCTGATATACATAAATGAATTTGACCAAAACGGCAAGAGCTAACAATTAACTGTATTTAGAAAAATGAACAAAACCTGTCATTCACTCCAGAAACTGTACTCTCCTCAGCCATGTTGAAAGTTTAGAGCTCCTCCCATCTCGGAAACTCGGGTATCAAAATTATTTTTTTTTATTTTGACGATTGTTTCCCAGTCGTAATTATGACTTGAGGGGTCATTTATGTGCAACTTCCGAGTGGGAAACTCGTATTTACAATAATTCCGATAGCACGTGAAGGCAGCATAAGATTACTGTTGAGCAAGTGTCTCTAAAGGCTCAAAATTTGGGTTTCCAATAATAATTTTGGCCTTGCAGCCAAGCTAATAAAAAGTTGTTCTGATGTAAAACATTTTAATATCTTTTAATGCTTTAGGTTTTTTTTCCTTTTATAGTCTTCTCCGTAGAGTGCATGAGGTTCTTAAACAATGTCAAGACTTAAAAACCGACAACTCACAGAAAGAGAAAAAGATTGATGAACTTACTGAGGAAAACGGAACTCTTGCTGCTCAGGTGAGACTATTTTTCTCTGTCTTTTTTCCTTAAACCTGCTTGAAACTATATAGTCCGATTCCTTTCTCACCTGTCTCTTGTCCCATCAGGTGCGAAACACATTTTTCCAACTGGCAAGAGCTGAGGAGGAAGTCGCTAAGCTCACTCTGACACACGAAACATCGCAGGCTGAGTGGATGAAAAGAAAGGAGTTTATTGAGAGAGAATTAAACGAAGTGGTCACACACAGGGTAGATGGCTTGAATACTATTGAAACGCAGTTTTTATTTTTATTGCACTAATCATTGTGTGTCTTTGCTTTGTTCTCTCTCTGACTAGTATTCTTTTGTCTTTTATTCATATTTGTTGCCCCTGTGCAGGTGTGCCTGAATGAGCAAGTTCAGATCTTGCAGGGCAAGATCTCCGTTCTCGAAGATGAACTCAAAAAAGCTCAGTCTCAAGAGAGAGGAGAAGTGATGGGGCCCATCATGGAGGTGAGATGTTCTGTTCTTCAGTCTAAAATAAAAATGTTGCCTTGTCAGAGTCTGTGAAATTGCCTGCATCTGTTTGAGCAGTTAACAAAAATGGCTTAAATCTTTTTAATGACTGTACTTTTTAAAGTTAAAACATCTTCCTAGAATGGACTAATTCTGACTAACATTTACCCATTTTATTTTTTCCAGTGGGAGAAACTTAAACAAGAATTGTCAGAGCTGACTCTTAAACGTGCTCAGCTTCAGGACACTATTTCCCGTCTTGAAAAAGAGAAGGCAGAAGTTGAAGCCTTGCTAGTCCAGGAAAGATGCTCATTTGAAAAGGAGACCACAAGACTTCAGACGTTGGTGTTTGATCTGGAGAAATCTGTCAGCAGCATCCGTATGGAGAGAGAGGCATTGCAGAAGGCCTTAATGACTCAGAAGGAAATGTTTACTTCACAGATATCAGCTCTGGAAAGTGATGTTTCTCGGCTGCAACAGGTAGAAGTTCGGTTGACAACAGAGATAACAATCTCTGCAGAACTTCGCCAGCAGAGAGGGGAGCTGGAGGGGAAGGTAGCCTGCTTAGACAAGATGGTCAATGCACTACAAACTGAGATCCAGGGCATGGAAAAAGAAAGAGAAACAAAGCAGGATGCCCTGAATGCCCTCATGGTTGACTTGCAGAATGCCCAGACCACCCTTCAGGACTATGAAAAGAAGTTGGAAAAGCATCAGAAAGTGGTAGAAGATAAAGCTTCCCTGACCAAGGAGGCATGTACATTGCGGCAGGAAATTGATGAGCATCTGCAGACCATCGGAGAGCTACAGGGGCAAATTAGTATCCTCAGACAGGAGAAAACAGAGGAAGAAAGCAAAGTTAGTCAGGCATTGACCAAAATTGAAAGCGTCAAAACTCAAATTCTGGAACTGTCAGAACAAATATCCCTGAAGGATGAGGAGATCACAAATCTGAGGAATGAGTACGTCTCTTTAGACACTAAATTTAAGCTTGTTAAGGAACAAAATTGTGAAATAAATGAAAGTTGTAAAGAGCATGAGGACACTATTAAGAAACTTCAGCAAGAACTTCTCTCTGCTTCTTCGACTGCGTCAGAAAAACAGGAGGAAGTATTGGTTCTGTCAGCTGAGGTAGCATCTCTTAAAGAGCAGATCTGCCATTACAATAAAAATGATCAGCAGAAACAAGATAAATTATCTGTTTTGGAGGCAGAACAAAATGTGCTGAAGGAAAACTTGACTTCCATCCGGAACCAGTTGACTGAGGCGACAACTACAACTTTGCAAAAGGAATCTGAGCTCATTTCGCTTAAACAGGAGCTTTGCCTTCAAGAAACGCTAAGAGAAAAGTCTCAGGAGCTTGAGACAGCCAGGTGTGAGGAGTTTGAGAGAAAGGTGAATGAACTTCAGGCCAAAATCATAGAAGTTTCCACTCTTGCCTCTGAGAGGGAAGCCTGTATGACTTCTCTTCAATGTGAAATAAAAGATCAACAATTGAGGGCCAAACAGTCTGAAGATGATCTTCGGCGAGAGCTGGAGGAGCATGTTGGAAATCTACAGAGACAATTGGAAGCTGCCAATTGTGGCGCTGCAGACAAAGATCATCAGCTGGAGTCTTTGGAACAGAAGCTGAGACAGATGGAACTGCTCTGCCAACAAAAGGATAAAGATGTCCTTGTGACACTTCAGACAAAGGAGGACCTGGAGACAAAGATTGTTGAGCTTGCTGAGAAACAACATCTGGATGAGTGCCAGAATAATTTGGAGAAGGAAAGAGGCCACCTGTCAGCTGAAGTGTCATCTCTTAAAGAAGAAATCTGCTGTTACCTTGAAAATGATCAACAGAAACAACAGGAAGTTTCCTTGTTAAAGGATGAATATTATGCACTGAAGGAAAGCTTTGCATCTCTTCAGAACCAACTGATTGAGTTGACAACTACAGCTTCGCAGAAGGAATCTGAGCTCCTCTTGGTTCAGCAGGAGGTTTGCCACCAAGAGGCCCTAAGAGAAAGTGCTCAGGAGCTTGAGACTGTCATGCGTAAAGATTTTGAGAGAAAGATGAGTGAACTTCAGGCCAAAATACTAGAGATCTCCACTCTTGCCTCTGAGAGGGAAGCTCAAATAAGTTCTCTTCAAGATGAGATGAAGGATCAACAATTGAAGTCCAAACAATCTGAAGGTGATCTCCGCATAGAGCTAGAAGAGAAGGTTTGCACCCTAAAAGGAGAACTACATGCTGCAATTTGTGATGCTGCAAATAAAGACCATCAGCTAGAGTCTTTGGATCAGAAGCTGAGACTGATTGAACTGCTGTGCCAACAAAAGGATAAAGATGTCCTTGAGACACATAAGGCAAAGGAGGACCTAGAGAAGAAAATTGGTGAGCTTCTTGTCGAGAAACAACAACTGCACGAGTGCCAGCATAATTTGGAGAAGGAAAGAGACCACCTGTTATCTAAAGTATCATCTCTTAAAGAGGAAATCAGCAATTCCCTTCTGAATGAACAACAGAAACGACAAGAAGTGTCTGTGTTGAAGGATGAACAAAATGCATTAAAGGAAAACTTGGCTGCTCTTCAGAACCAACTAGAGGAGATGACAGCTACAGCTTTGCAGAAAGAATCTGAGCTCATCTTGCTTCAGCAGGAGCTTTGCCTAAAAGAAAAGGCTCAGGATCATGAGAATATCATCCGTGAAGAGTCTAAGAAAAAAGTATGTGAACTTCAAGCCAAAATCTTGGAGGTCTCCACTCTTGCCTCTGAGAGGGAAGCTCAAATACGTTCTCTTCAAGATGAGATGAAGGATCAACAATTGAAGTTCAAACAATCTGAAGATGAGCTCCACCGAGAGCTGGAGGAAAAGGTCGGAGGCCTACAGGGACAACTAGAAACTGTCAGTCGTGACACTGCAGACAAAGACCATTTCTTGCAGTCATTGGAACAGAAGCTAAGGCAGATGGAACTGCTTTGCCAAGAAAAGGAGAAAGATGTCCTTGTGACACATCAGGCAAAGGAGGACTTGGAGAAGAGGATTGTCGAGCTTCTTATTAAGACACAACAACTAGAAGGATACCAGCAGAATTTTGAGATATTGAGGAAGGAAAGAGACAACCTGTCAACTGAGGTAACATCTCTCAAAGAGGAAATCTGCCACTACCAAGAAAACCAGTTGCAGAAACAACAGGAAATGTCTGTTATAGAGGTTAAACACAACACTTTCAAGGAAAACCTGGCTGCCCTTAACAGCCAATTGGTGAAGGTGACATCCACAACTTCACAGAAGGAATCTGAGCTTCTTTTGCTTCAAAATGAGCTACGCCAACAAGATAACCTTAGAGAAAAAGCTCAGGAGCTTGAGAGAAATGTGAGTGAACTTCAGGCTAAGATCCTAGAGGTCTCCACTCTTGCCTCTGAGAGGGAAGCTCAAATAAGTTCTCTTCATAATGAGATAAAGGATCAACAATTAAGGTCCCAACAGTCTGAAGATGATCTCCGCAGAGAGCTAGAGAAGAAGGTTGCAATCCTTCAGGGACAACTAGAGACTGTCAGTCGTGACGTCACAGACAAAGACCATCTCTTGCAGTCTTTGGATCAGAAGCTCAGGCAGATGGAACTGCTGTGCCAACAGAAGGATAAAGATGTCCTTGAGACACAACAGGCAAAGGAGGACCTGGAGAAGAAAATTGTTGAGCTTCTTGTCGAGAAACAACAACTGCACAAGTGCCAGCATTTTTTGGAGAAGGAAAGAGACCACCTGTTATCTAAAGTATCATCTCTTAAAGAGGAAATCAGCAGTTCCCTTCTGAATGAACAACCAAAACAACAGGAAGTGTCTTTGTTAAAGGATGAACAAAATGCATTGAAGGAAAACCTGGCTGCTCTTCAGAACCAACTAGAGGAGATGACAGCTACGGCTTTGCAGAAAGAATCTGAGCTCATCTTGCTTCAGCAGGAGCTTTGCCTAAAAGAAAAGGCTCAGGATCATGAGAATATCATCCGTGAAGAGTCTAAGAAAAAAGTATGTGAACTTCAAGCCAAAATCTTGGAGGTCTCCACTCTTGCCTCTGAGAGGGAAGCTCAAATAAGTTCTCTTCATAATGAGATAAAGGATCAACAATTAAGGTCCCAACAGTCTGAAGATGATCTCCACAGCGAGCTGGAGAAGAAGGTTGCAATCCTTCAGGGACAACTAGAGACTGTCAGTCGTGATGTCACAGACAAAGACCATCTCTTGCAGTCTTTGGATCAGAAGCTCAGGCAGATGGAACTGCTGTGCCAACAGAAGGAAAAATATATCCTTGAGACACATCAGGAAAAGGAGGACCTGAAGAGGAGAATTGTTGAGCTTCATGCTGACAAACATAAACTGGATGGGTACCAGCAAAATTTGGAGATAATGAGGAAGGAAAGAGACCACCTATGTTCTCTTAGCCAGTCTCTCCAAAGAGAGTGTGATGCATCCCAGAGGATTAGAGCCGAGCTGGAGTTGAAGGTGGAGGAGCAAAGTGGCTCTATCCTTACTCTTAAAAACACTGCTCGACAGTGGGAGGAGCAGAATAATGAACTCTTGGAACAACTGAAGATTAAGTCAGAAGCAGTAGAACACTGCAAAACACAGGTCTGGATTGAATTTAATCTTTCCTTGTTTCTGAATAATGTTTTTTTCTCTAGAATCCTCATTGCTGAAGTGAAATGCTTTGTGAAATCAAGTTGATACCATTTCATACCACCTACCCTTAAAGTGTTCCACTTCACAGTAAACGCACATATGTTAAGTGGTGAATTCATGTAAATCCCTATTCGGACGGCAATTATTTTACATGGGGACGTGAGGTAATTTCAGCATTTACAGGGGGTAGTCAGTGATTTTATTGCAAACCGAATCCGAAAAGTTCTTGTTTTTCTCCCGCCTTCCACGAGAAAATTCCCGGCCAAATTACCTAATGTTTTTTGACAAACACCAAGGTCGTGTGGTAAGTTAATTACCGTCCAATTCCACATCTCTGAGTTTATAATACAAAAGCTGTTTTGGAAATCCTTTTTGACCACTGCTACGTGCCGTACGTTTGCGCTGCACGTGGTAACAGCTCTGCCGGTAATGGACAGTTGTGAAAGTTGGAGGATTGTGTAACAGAATTTGTTTTTTAATAATTCACAATAATAAAATGATGTCGCTGCTCCACCATAGTGAGTGGGAACTTAAGTAGAAGGGAAAGAAATACGAGAGCCAGATCATGTAAACTTTTTAAATGGTCCATTTATTATGGCAGCAATGTTATAAAATTGTAATATCACATTTTAATGTATAAACGTTTACTAAATACATTTATACATGGGGCTTGCATGACTACTCGTTTATACGAGTCGAGTAGTCCCAGAAAAGTTGCCGGGTAAATGTCTATCTTATTTAAAAGGTTTAATTTCCACCTCCACTTTTTAAACACTGACAGATAATTCCAAATGTTATCCATCATTTTGATAGATAAAACATAAGAAAACCATTTTTACCATAGCTCCTTAAATTTCATTTTAACTAACTTTACTGTCCGTGATATGCGTGGCTTCTATATCTCCTTGCGTGCACTTAGGAGAGAACGCGTAAGCGGCGCAATGAGGTGATGTGGGTGACAAAACGTTACTGATATATTTGGCTGCGTTGATAAACAGTCTTGTCCCTACAGTTTCTTGATTGGTTTAATTGCTCTTTGCAAGAATTTTGGCTTGTTCCGTATGTGAAAATGTACACTGTAAATGTCTGCAGCACGGTTTCCTCATGCTTTAACATTTTTATTTTCACTTTAGTGTAATTCCAAACATATTTAAATGCAGATACAGAGGATACAGTTTGTGGATTGATTAATTTTCCATATAACAAGCGCAACTGCAATTATGTGATTGACAAAAAGTCTGCCTCGTCCTCCGTGATTTAACTGTCATCCAACACGCACGAGTTTTATCACAGAGGAGCCATGAACATTTACTTCTACAGACGTCACCCTGAGAAAGAATTGCCGTCCGAATAGGGCTGAAGATTATTGAGCAGACTCAATGGCTGACATACGGTTCTTCCTCAGGTGGAGTTGGCAAGGAATCACTACAATGGTAAAAAGCAGCTGCTGCTGGAGGCTCAGGAGACAAACAAGACTCTTGAGCACTCCCTGGAGTCCTGCAAGAGAGAAGTCAAAGCTCTGGAGACAGAGCTGACATTGGCTCGCATGAACTTAGACCAGGCAAAGACCAAAGAGAAGAACCTTGTTGCCAAACTGAAGAGCTTGGAGGCTCAAGTTAGTCTATGGCTTCATAAGAAGATGGAAATATGACTGAATCAGGTTTTGAGTCTCTTTTGAAAAGTTTCTTGATTACGTGTGTGTGTTTTAGGTGGACTTCACTGACAGGCAACTGCGAGAGCAGAAGAAAATGACTGATAAAACTGGGGAGGTGAGAGTCAGAGATGGTATGTATGCCAGAGTTCCAGAGACCCGGCATGACACCAGCACCGACAGCTTGGAGTTTGACCTGAACGATTCGCTCAATGCTGGCAGGTAACTCTAGCCTAATCTACTGTACCGGTACCTTGCAGAGTTTTCTTTAAGGTAACTCATGCAGCATCTTTGTACTTTTTCTCCCTATTTCGGCAGTCGTTCAGCAGTGCCAGGTGAGTCTAGCACTCCACTTGTACGTAGCTCAGAGCGTTTGGCTGCTAAACGTCGAGCCTTGGGGGCAGAATCCCTTGAGACTCTCTACTTCACACCTATGAGTCAACAAGGTAACAAACGGAAAGATGACCACAACAATGCTTTTGAACGCAAACTGGAGACCAGCATCACTTCATTTGGCGATCTCGTGGTGGACTCTGCAAAGAAGCTCACAGCCTCTGCCCGCAGGCGACGTACCACACAGGTTATCAACATCACCATGGCTAAGGTGGGGTATGCTGGGATGTGCACAACCTTCTACTGACCATTTGCACCTTACTGGATTAAACTGAGTTAATTGATAATTGTATGGGATCATCTGGCTCTTGAGACACATTACGGCTCTTTGAACGAGTCCTTTTACTGTAGTACTAGTTAGCAGAAGTAATGGTGTTTTTTTTTTGTTGTTGTTTTTTTGTTTTGGTTAAAGACATCAGGAAGTGTTAATGGGGAGGAGTCGTTTTCTAGTGTTCACTCTGCCCGATCTCAGCCCAACCTTGCAATTCACCACTCACGGCCTGTGTCCTTGGACCTCTCTGAGGAAAGTGCCAGAGCAACTTTATCAAAAACAGACAAACTTGATAGTCTGCCTGGATATCGCAGAAGTGCTGTGCACAGTGTTGGTCCACCAAGAGGTGAGTTGTTCTACTTGGCTTCTGTTTTTCACAAGAAGAATATGCAAATATTTTCAGAAGTCTTTGCTTTGAATTACTCTGTATGAGTTTGTTACAACACTTTGTGACACTGAGCAGTGCTGTATAATGTAATATATTAACTACATTTCTGTGTGTAGCCACCAGTACGTTTTGTATTGGTGCAGAGAATGAACCAGAGCATGCTGCTGATGACTGGATGCGCATTGCTGAACTGCAGGCGCGAAACAAAGCCTGTCTGCCTCACCTGAAGAGCAGCTACCCACTGGAGTCCAGGGTATGCATTGAATATATACTGCATTTGTATGGCATATGTACTTACCTCTGTTTGTACTGCTTATTTTAAAGTGAACCATTGTCTAAGAGTTGTGGTATCGTAGAGATGCAGGTAGAAGTCAGGCCCATGTCATGTCCAGTCCAATTCTCCCTACTCTCTACCCACTGTTTCCTCTCTTGCTTTTTTACCTTGTTTGCCTGAATCTGGAATCAAACTCTCCAATCTTCTGCCTCTCTAGCCCAGTCTGGGACTTCCCTCATTCACAATAACGGACGACGATCTACGGATGGGTGACCCGGACGAGACTATTCGCCGCGCATCCATGATTCCGGGTCAGCTCATGGAATCTTTAAACTCCAGACGCCTCTCTTTGGCACCAGGAGCAAGTTCAAGCCAAGCTCTTGCACAGTCCCAGCCCCAGCGCTCCACCATGTTACCGGGTCAGATCCGATCCAGCACCGCTGCTTACCGGGCCTCTCAGGTCACAAAAACAACCTCAAATGTGCATGTATCAGAAAATGCACGTAGCCCACTAGCCCCTAAACGCCCTGGATCCCAGCTGCAAGGCCCCGACACACCTGAGGTACGAGGGAACACGAATGGGATACTACGGCCCCTATTATTTCCTTGTCCGAAATCCATGTATAAGATATATATATATTCAGATTAGGGCTGAAATTATTAGTCGACGTTACTGACAACATCGACAATGAAAATTTGTCGACAAATTTTCATTGTCGAATAGTCGTTTGATCTCATTTAACGTAACATGGGATCACATTAAACTCTAATGATGACGTGTGAGAGCAGCATTGCAGTTCGCGCCTGACTGAGGAGAGGAAGAATTACATAGCTCACAGTCCAGATGCACTATTTCACAGCTTATGGTGATGTAGATTGCGAAGTATGAGGGAATTATAATGCAAAAATACAAAATAAGTAAATACAGAAGCACTCATTGTAGAATAAGCAGAGCCGGAGCTCTTTAAAGGAAACACCCCGGCATTACATCTTAAATGCAGTTATATTTAATGCGTTATAACTTTAATAAAGTTCAAATAATAACGAAGCAGATCATGTAAATAACTACAAACTCCGAAACTGCCATTTCTCTGTGCGGTCAGTGCCTCTTCTATGAGTTGCGCGAAGTGTCCCGATCTAAAGGGGAGAAACTGCACCCGGCTGAAGCGCACTCTGTTGCAGGGACGCTCGTCCCTCGAGCGCACACGCTTAATGCAGCTAGATTATAACATGATGGCTCGCAATTTATTGAATCATAATACATGCCACTGTGCATTTCTTATCGTGAAGAAAAATGTCAATACGCAGCTTTATTAATAAGAGAGAGTTTGTTTGTTTTTGTGAGTTAAAGATGGATTGAAGTGAACAGAAAGGTGAGAGAGGTAGTCTTCGCCCCATTATACACGGCAACAAAATACGTTTTTGATTTGTTTTTGTTTTGGCTTGTTTTCCAATATAAATATCTAAAACTCCTTTAAAACAACATACATTTTCTTTAGCAGCTATACTGCAGAAGGAAAGATTGTTATCTGAGAATGTTAAATATAATATATATATAATTTATTTTTTCAAATTTAACAAACACATACAATAACATCAACGAACAAACAAGCAAAAAGCACTGAAATACATAAAAAAACAAGTTAAATTATATGTATATGTACATCTCTTCCTGCATAGATTGCATAGAAACAAAAATTCATAGTCTTCCTGGAACAGGCAATCAGAGTTTCTGTAAGAAAGAATGCAAAGGCTTCCAGAGTCTCTAGAATTTACCCGATTTATGATTGAGGTCATGAGTTAGTTTCTCCAACAGGAAAAAAAGCAGATATCTGTGATATCCACATGGCAGCTATGGGAACCTGGGGTGCAGACCACCGCAACAAAATACATTTTTTTTAGCCAGAAATAGAAGGATTGTTAATAGAGACTTGGTGTCTGCATCAAAAAAGTTTTCAGAAATGTGGTTCAACAAATAAAATGAAGGGGATGAGATGAATCGTTTACCGGTTATCTCCTGGATCACAGAATGAACCTTTTTCCAGAACGTCTGGATGCGATTACATGACCAAAATAAATGGAAAAATTTACCTTTTATATGTTTTGCATTTTAAAAAAAGATTTGAGCAACTAGGGAAAATTTTATGGAGGCGAATAGGTGTGAAATAAATCCTATGAAAAAATGTAACATTTTGTTCATGAATAGAAATTGAACATTACATTTTGGAAAAATTCCATTACAAATCTTAGTCCAATCTGAACCCCCAGATCTCGTTCCCATAACGGCTTCAGAGAATCGTAAGCTGAAGAATCACAATACAACAAACTTTGAAATAACCCCTTTGAGAGATTTGACTGAGATCATGGCTTCTTCTAGTTCTGATAAATTTAAGCAGAATTCATTCTGCCTTAAAAGAGACTTATGAAATGACAAGTTTGGATATATTTGAAAAATCTGTAGAAGAAATGTTAAACTCTAGTTTGTTAAAATGACTTTAGGGATTCAGAAATCATCAAGCCTGAGAAATCTGACAAACCCTTGGAACGCCACTCCATCAAGCCAATACTCCTAATCTGTGTCGGAAAATCAGGATTCAGTGCCAAGGGAGACCGAGCAGAGATAACCAGAGGAATATTTAAGTATTTTCTCACATCCCTCCAAGCCAGTAATATATTATACACAATTACATTATCATTAAGAGTATTTATTTGATCTGTATTGTTGATAAAGGGGAGGGACTCAAGTCTTCTAGGGTAACAAGCTAGAGATTCAAGGTCAACCCATAAAGAATCCTGCCTATTCATTAGCCAATTCGTCATCATTTTGAGTTGAGCTGACCAATAGTAAAGTTGTAAGTTAGGCAAGGAAATACCTCCCAAATCTTTTGGTTTACTGAGTTTAAAGAATCGAACTCTCTGATGCCTATTATTCCATATATAATGAGATATGTGTGAGTTCAGCGATTTAAAAAATGCTGGTGTCAAATACCGTGGAAGATTCTGAAATAATTTAATCGAGGAAGAATATTAATTTTTATAACGTTGACTCTCTTGAGAAAGGAAGTCGGCAAAGAAGTACACTTTTTCAAATTGTTTTAAAAATGTTTAATTAGAGGGGAATAATTGGTCTCAAATAATTTATTTAAATCAGGAGTGATATTAATACCCAGATATCTAAGACCTCTCTCCGAAACCTGAAAAGGGGATTGTATTGACAGATTGCAGGGAATATTAAAAGACATGGTAAAAGATTTTCCCAAATTAATTGTATAACCCGACACAGCACTAAACGAAGCTAAGCAGTTCAAAACGGCCGGGATAGATATTTGCGCGTTTCCTATGTACAAAAGAACATCGTCTGCAAACAAGGTGATTACGTGCTTTTTTCCCCATCCACTGTGATCTCATTTATACCGGGGTCAGTCCTGATGGCTTTGGCCAAAGTCTCAATGATTAATGTAAACAGTAAGGGTGATAAAGGGCAACCTTGTCTACAACCTCTACGCACTGGAAATCCCTCAGACATCAGGCCATTCGTATTGACATTGGCTATTGGATCTGCATAAAGGGTTTTAATCACACTAATAAAATTAGAACCTGACCCAAACACTTGAAACAAAAAAGACCATTCCACATGGTCAAAGTCCTTTTCGGCATTCAAAGATATAATCATCTCTGGGTTTTTATGAGTGTTGTAGTAGTGTATGACGTTAAGAGCGTGGCACACATTATCCGTGCCATACCTGGATTTCACAAAACCTGCCTGGTCTGGATTTATAATTTTAGGAAGCACTGTTTCAAGTTTGCGGGCCAGTACTTTTGCAACTATCTTGTAGTCCACATTAAGAAGGCTGATGAGCCTGTAAGACGAACACTCCAAAGGGTTTTTGTCTGTTTTTTTTTTTAAAAGCAGGCTAATAGAAGCATATCTCCAAGAAGTTGGAATAACACCTTTCCAAATATTATTAATAGCAGGCATAAGAATTGGATGGATTTTCAGCCAGAACCTTTAAAACAATTCTAGCGGAAAGCCATCTGGGCCCGGACATTTCCCGCACAGCATGGCCTGAATTGTAGCCCAGACTTCCTCCATTGTAAATGGTGCATTTAATCTAGAGCGGTCCTCCTCAGCAATAATAGGCAATGCAATATCATTTAGATAAGCAACAATTTTCGAGTTAGTCGTCTCTGAGCTATAAAGAGATTTGTAAAAATCTCTAAATGTATTATTAATAATCAATGTGTCACTTGAAATGGCACCATCCTCATTCCTTATCATATTAATAGAACGATCGTTATTCTGATTCTTCAATTGATGAGCAAGTAAGCGACTGGACCTTTTACCAAATTCATATTATTTCTGTTTGGTAAAAAGCAATAGCTTTTGAATGTGACAATTGTGATCCATATTCAGTTTGGTCCTTGCATTCACCAACGCTTTTAGATTTGGGACTGTGGGAGATTGCTTATGTATTTGCTCTAACCTAGTAACTTATTTTTCAAGGTTTTCCCTATTGCTCTCTCAAGCTCTCTTCAGTTGGGAAGTGTAAGAGATAAGATGTCCATGTAGCGTAGCTTTAGCCGCATCCCATATCATAGCAGAAGACACTGGAGAATCTCTATTGTCAAGCCAAAATTGTGATAGACTGTCCAGAGCAAAAGCGCAAAAAGGGTCACTATTCAGAAGAGACATTGAACCTCCAATTTGAAGTTCTAGGGATGTTGAAAGCTGGATCAATATGCATATGTACTGAAGCGTTGTCCGATAAAATGATAGAGTCAATACGACAGGCCTGAACTGCATGTAAAAATTGATTAGGGATAAAAAAAAAAATAGATCTGTATTTTCGTGTTCCAGAATTAAAGGGAGGTACCTCTTTTATCCTGTGACCTACCCAGACCTACCTAAGCTTCAAATGTTCTGCGTCAGATAATTTAGTTTCTTGGAGCAGAGCTATGTCAGATTTTTGTTTTTTCAGATGCGTTACATTTTTTTTTTTTCCTTTTTATTACATGGCCAATCCCTTGGACATTCCAAGTAACGAGTTTAAGTGATCCAGACATGAGGATTGTGAAATTGGAATACAAATAGGTAATAAGAGTTGAGCGGGTAAAGACTAATGTGAGTGAAAGAAGAGATGTAGAAAAAGAAGCCTAAGCAGCAGAGAATCGACAGAATGAAAAACACAAAATATAAAAAATCTAAATTGCAGCGCTTGCCCTCCCCTAACCTGTCTCCAAACGGCAGGATACAAATACCCCAAATAGCAGCTTAGTCACTCGAGACAACATCCAAACTCCAGGTTGAACAATAAACACTGTTGTGAGTCCCCCAATAATAATTTCTTATTATCAATAAAAGCACTATAAATACGTTCAGCTCTGTTACACAATCTTTCAGCACAGCAACAAAAGATGATTGGGGGGGCTCAGTGTTGAATATGTCCATTTTCCTCCATCATAACCAGCAGAGAGTAGAAGATTACCTCAGTTAAGAGTTTCCAAGAAAGCAGCAGCTGATTCAGGACTGTCAAAAAGGCGAATCTGCCCTTCGTGAAGGCATCGGAGCTGAGCTCAGGGTTTCCGCGGGTCTTAAAAAGTCTTAATTTGCCCTTCCCCAAAATAAGGCCTTAAATCGGAGCAACAAGTCTTTAATTCATAAGGTCATGGCATTAAATGTTGTATGAGGGATTGTTTTCTCATTGTGGGATTGTTTTCTCGTTGCGTTTAAGTAGGGTGACCAGACGTCCCGTTTTGAAGAGGTGTGTCCAGACAATTCTCTAAACATTGTAACTATGTCCGGTCGAAGAAAAAGTAGGAAAATCTTTGTCGCGCTGCTGCTTAGGCATCTCTGCGGTAGTGATTAATTGATAGATTCAAGTTTACTTGGAGAAAAATAAAGGATTTAACCCAAGCCTGGAGCAGAGCGAAATCTCAAGCAGCCATCTTGCTCTGGGTCACGTGCCCACCCCGTTGAATATAATAATGAAAATACACATATTTTAAAATATCTAACAATCATTTAAAAAAAGATGCATTCACCGGAGAAGCAGCAGATATTTAGACTTGCTTTTAGAGAATAGATCTTGAATAGAAGTATATTTTGTCTTGTAACCAAGTGAAAAAATACACATATACAAAATACACTTATATTTCAGGTACATTCTCTTAAAGCAAGTCTAAATATCTTATATGTTCCTTCTCAAGTAAATGTATCTTGTTTTATGGATTTTTAGACCCTTTTAAATGGAAAACAAGACAAAACACTTGATAATAAGAGGATTTTTTGCAGTCAGTTTCTTTACTGAATTTGAATTAAACTTAATAAAAAGCTTTTTTTCCCCCTTTAATTCCGTGAATGTCATTTAGAGGTATTTTTAAAAGATAATATTGTCCTCTTTATTGTTAGTAAGCACGTTTAATACAACCTTTTAAGTCGGGGCACAAGCTGAATAATCGGCTAAGAGCTAATGATTAATCGTTGCAATAATCGCCGAATAATCGTTAGATTAATCGATTATCAAAATAATCGTTAGTTCCAGCCCTAATTCTGATATTATTTCTCTTTTATTAATATAAATGTTCATTTGGTGATCTCACTTGATTGATTCTGGCAGATATTTCCATTTTATTTGGTAAAATCTTAACTTGAGATTTTTGGCAGCTGCAAGCGGTTACAGATGATATTGTTTCCACAGGCAAAGAAGTTGGCAAGCTGCTTCCCTCGGCCAATGACGCCTAAAGGCAGACACACCAACATTCAAAACAGACGTCCAAACTCTCCGGTAAGTTACAGTACTTTTGTGTGTGTGTTTGTGAGTTTTATGTTACTAACCTAGTTATTCTTGAAGACAAAATTGCTTTACAATGGACCCAGTAGTTAACTAAATCTGATGCACTCCTTTTTGGTATGCCCTCAAAAGCAAAAGTGCTTCATAATAAAGATAAATTATTTTTTTTCTTTTTTCTTAAATGAACAGAATTTAGTTCTAAAAATACAAGATTTCTTTTAGAGTTAGTCTATAGTAAATTGAAGTGCATGGTATATCCACCATTTAGATGGCTGTGTGAATGCATGTGTGTCATTAAAAATATTTTTATCTTCTTCTCACTTTTCAACTCTAGGCTGAGCGAAGGCAATCTCTCATGTTCACTGTTGTAAATACTCCAAAGACCAACACTCGTGGTGATAGCAGGCTACAGCGAGGCCTCAACAAACTGCGTAACAGCGCCCGCAAATCTCCAGCCGTGGCCAGCCGTGCTCTTCGCTCTGCAATGAGCGCAGTTGACGGCAGGTCACCTCTAGACTCAACTCGGAGAAAGTCGCCCCGCAACAAGTCTCCCAAATCCTCCAATGCCAAAAAGGTACAAAATACAGTGATGAACTCAGGCCTGACTTGAGCAGGTTCATTTCTGATATGAATATCCAGACACAAGCATATGGTAAATGCATAAAATGCACTTTTATTTTTCACGATTTATGGTTCAAAGTTTAGGGTTAGAAATTGCAGGGATGTAAGAAGTATTTGCTGTATGTGTGTTTAGGTAGCACATTGACCAACTGCGATGTCCATCTATCTTGGAGTTTTTAACTGTATGTATTTGTATTTTTATGGGGCAGTTATTTTTTTTCTACCTGTATGTGGGTTGATTTCACTCTTCCTTTGGTTTGATTTCACTGGTTTAAACTGTGGCTTTGTGAGTGCTGTATATGTCTGGTGGTGGAATCTCACTGATGTGGAGTCAGTTCTCACTGCGTCTCTAATCATCTCACCTGGAGATGATGGTGTTACTCAACCTCACTTTAGAGTAATTTCAGAGTGGAAGTTTCAGATTAACATATCGAATATAATTTTACTCTTGGAGTGTGTGAGGGAAATTATTATGTTCTTAATCATTCAAAGAATCTTGTCTGATATCTCTTTCTCTCTCCACAGATAAAGTTCAGGATAAAGGTCTGAACTGAGGATTTCACACAGAAACCTACCTTTTTCTTTTCTGTTTTAAAGCCAAAACTCTTTATTTTTTATTTAATCTAAAGATTGTTTTATTTTTATTTACGGGATGCAGGGGTTTTAATGTCTGTTTGTTTCATATAATTGTTTGTATATATGCTGTATATTATATCTAAATGTATTCTTTGTTTAATAAAAATAAAGTCCTTTATACGTCAAATATTTTGGCGCTTTCTCAGCCATTGCTTAATAGGAACAAATTAAACATGAATGTCGAAATATTTCAGAAGGGTTGTAAAAGTGTTAGGAGAAACATGTTTGGATATACGTATTGATGGATTTCCGTATGATGCCGCTAACAGTGCAGAAATTATGCTACATTAGTTTTGGCAGTACTTTCAAAAGCATATGCATTCTTAACAGTGGAATTAATAGTTGCCTTTTGGGCTTTTGGCAGTTCTTACTGAACACCTTAGCTTGTATATCAGTAGCAAGTGAATGCATTGAAGTTGTAGCTAAGTTGGAGCATTGTCACCATGCTATTTCATTTAATCTGGCAAAATACAGTTAATCATATTCAAAGGAAAACTGTGAGAAAGAGTAATAAAGAGGATGAGCTTATTGTATTAAAGGAATAGCTCTGTAGGTCCATACAATGCAAGTGAATGGTGACCAGAACTTTGAAGCTCCAAAAAGCACATAAAGGGAGCATAAAAGTAATCCATAATACTCCAGTTGTTTAATCCATGTCTTCTGAAGCGATATGATAGGTGTGGGTGAGAAACCGATAATATTTGTCCTTTTTGCTATAAATTCTCCTCCCTGCCCAGTAGGAGGCGATTTGCAAAAACAAAAGAAGAATGTGAAATGGAGATTTATAGTAAAAAAGGATTTAAATATTGATCTGATTCTCTACCACACCTATCATATCGCTTGTGAAGACATGGATTTAAGCACTGGAGTCGAATGGATTACTTTTATGATTCCCCATGCTTTTTGGACCTTCAAAGTTCTGGTCACCATTCACTTGTATGGACCTACAGAGCTGAGATATTCTTCTATAAATCTCAATTTGTGTTCAGCAGAAGAAAGTAATACTCAAGCCAACAATTGTGCTATGGTCCAAATCAGTGAGATCACATTTTTTCCCCATTCTGATGGTTGATGTGAACATTAATTGAAGCTCCTGACCCGTATCTGCATGATTGTATGCACTGTACTGCTGCCACACGATTGGCTGATTAGATAATCACATGGATGATTGTTGGTGCCAGATGGGCTGGTTTGAGTATTTCTGTAACTGCTGATCTCCTGGGATTTTCACACACAACAGTCTCTAGAATTTACACAGAATGGTGCCAAAAACAAAAAAACATCCAGTGAGCGGCAGTTCTGTGGACGGAAATGTCTTGTTGATGAGAGAGGTCAACAGAGAATGGACAGACTGGTTCAAACTGACAAAGTCTACGGTAACTCAGATAACCACTCTGTACAATTGTGGTGAGAAGAACAGCGTGCCAAAATGCTATTTTGAGATGTGGGTTGGTGCTGTTTTGGCAGCATGAGGGGGACCTACGCAATATTAGGCAGGTGGTTTTAATGTTGTGGCTGATCGGTGCAAATCATGCTCACAGGACAAGTAAACATGTAAGCTGTCAAAAACCTGGGAAAACACTGAGCCTTGTTTTTGAATATACAGTATAACTCACCAAGGCCCATTATAATAAATGGGACAATAAATTAATCTAAATTTAGAAAGAAATATGCATTTATTCTTGGTTTATCAATTCATTTTCTCCCACAATTGACTTTTAGTTAAAAAAAGAAACAGGAAGTTTACTTTATTGTTTGCAATTTTCTCTTTGGTCCTATTGACCAACTGAGCAAAATTTGTCTCTGTAGTTTCCCACCAGCTTACCAAGAATAAATCACATGCACTAACTTAAAAAAAGAATGGAAAAGGCATACAGTTTATTTCACTGGTCTATCTGAGGAGTAATATATATATATATATATATATATATATATATATATATATATATATATATATTTATCATTTAAATAGGTTAAATATTGCATCAATTGTATAATATTTGTAATTCTTTGATATCCTCAGCACAACCTGATGCAAAAACGGAACTTTTCCAGAAGCTAAAAAGGGGCGGTCACTTCGCGCGGAAGTGAAAGTAAAATGACGTCACCACGCCCCGGCGTCATGGCAGGAAATGCGGAAGCGTAGCGCGACCGAAGCGAACAAGAAAACGGTCAACATCTATTTACGAGTTTCAAAACTCGTTATAAGACGTTGGTTGAAGTCAGTTTAACGCTTGACGCTTTAGTCAGTATTGTGGGTAGGTTTTCTGTCACACAAGTTCACTGTGACTTATCGAAATACGTCAAATATGGCGAAGAATAATGTCCTCGTTGGACTGCTGGAGTGAAAGCTGATTATAATCGATATTTGTGTTCTTTCTGAGGCAGGAACTGATCTGTTGTTGGTCCGAACAATTCCTAAGCACTCTGTAAGGATCATAAGAGCTTCATCATGAGTAATATGGGGGAAGACAGTGATTGTGAAGTGGACAGGTAAATGTGTGAAGCTTTCCTCACTTCAGTCTTGTTCAACCGGCCTGTTTTCCAAGTAAATCCTGCCAAATAAAGAGTTCTCACTCAAAACATGGAGTAGAAAATGTCGTTTCATCAGATGTGCCGTCGAGTTACAGGCAGAACAAGTACTGGGACAGTTAAGCCACACTTTTAAAAGCCTTTTATAGCACTGCATTAGTTAGGACCAGTGTTGGGTAAGTTACTCAAAAAAAGTAATTAATTACTAACTACTAATTACATCTTCTACAGTGTAATTAGATTACTGTACTGCGTATTACTTATTACAAATTACTTTGAAAAATACAAGGATAGACAAGAAACTGTTATTTTAATTCTTTCAAATAAATATATAAGATAAATTATGAATGAACTGGCCAAAGAATTTAAGGGGGTTGCGTTAAATTAGAAAACATATATTTTAACATTAAAAGTTAAATTTAGATTTTAAATTCACTTTTGTTTAATATAGAATTGTTCTATAGTCTATACAGTATTTAACACAATTACATCAGAGGTAACTAATTAAATTACTGAAAAATTAAGAGTAATCCCTTACTTTACTTTTTTCAATTAAGTAATGCATTACACCCAACACTGGCCTACACAATCTCAAACCAAGTGGCATTCATTTTAACAAATAACACAGGCAGACTTTCAAGTAAAATGTTAAACAAAAAATATGTTTTTGATGTTTTATACTGTATAACTGTATCAAATGACAACTGATGCAGCATTTCAATTATTGCAGCTAGATAATAATATGTAAATGTAGTGCAACTTTTAGGTTTGCGTCACAGTAAGATGTACTATTAAATAATCATGACTCATAATAATTAAATAATTATTACTCATGAGCCAGTTTGAGTTGTCAACAGTATTCAGATCAGACCAGTCAGTGATTACATATTAGAGGTAGACCGATATATCAGTTTTACCGATTAATCGGTGCCGATAGTTGCTTTTTGCAACTATCAGTTATCAGCAAAATATATGCTGATAGTTTCTGATTTTTTTTTATTCCTCATTTCTTTATTCCTCAAGAGTAAACCTCATCTGGTGAAATGTTAGTTATATATATATATATATATATATATATACACACACACAAAACGCTTCATCTGGTGAATGTATAAGCTGTTAAAAGCTTATTTTGTTAAATACTTAAATATGGATCATTGTAATGAAGCAAGTCTATATCATTTTCAAAATAAAACGCCCCTGTGTATATCGGGCTTGTTTATAGTTAAAAGTCCCATGTAAGGCACCAAATTTTAATTTGTCTGGTTATTATTTGAGTTTTGGTTGCACAATAAAATGCTTTTGGGGTTTTATTCATTTTAGACTCTTGTAGCCTCAATGTTTGTGCCCGTCATAGTAAGGAAAGACTACTAAATCTTTGATCATTCTATAAATCGATGAAAAAAAAAAAACTATCGGTCGATTAATCAGTTATTAGCCCTTTCCACCACCTTAGTTATCGGTATCGGCAAAATCCACTGTAGGTCGACCTCTATTACATATCATTTGGGATGTATTACTCTGTTACAGTTATCATATTGTTATTAACAACAGGTATCATATTAACATATTATTGCATACAACATGAGTTATCAATATTTAAAGTCTATTTCTAAGAAGTCAAAGTCATTTTAAATGATGTGGTGCTTTTTTTTTTCTTTTTTTTTTGTCCAAATCTATTAAATTGTTTAAAAATATATTGCAAATGCTATTCACACACAACAATAACTTAAATACACCTCTTCTATGATGAAAATGTTTTAAAGATGTTAAAAGTCATTTTGATGTTTTTTTCTGGGGCTTAAAGTAAAAAAATGTCATGTGGTGTAACCGTCCGTAGACAGTTAAAAAAAAAAAAAGTCTCATTAAAAGCTAAAATCCTTGAAAAACAATGTTGGCATGAGAAGTGCAGAATAATCTTTTATTATTATTTCTTAAAATAAGCAGTGAAACAATTTTATTTTAAAATATGATAATTAATTGAAAAATAATTGCCTATCAAATCAAAGTCAGGTTGTGTAACCAACATGTAGGTCTCCTTTAGACCCTCGTGATTGTTTGTGGAGCTTAAAAAAACATCATTTTGTCATTTCATAAAAATATACAAAAAATGATATTTTATTATATGGCACATTTTGTTCGGGTCATATGGTGTAACTCTGCTGAGAAAACGTATTTTTATCATGACTAAAAAATGCATTGTATTTGTAAAAAAAAAAAAAAATAGTTTTACCTTGAAAAATATGCTTACATTTTTTTTAAATGAATGATTAAGTTGCATACACTCATGTATTCAAGGTGCACCACATGACATTTTTAAAGTCATTAAATACATTTGTTTTGGTAGAAAATGCTATAAATGTTTTTTAAAAATTTGTGAAACCAACATGGGCACAAAGATTACGTTTCTTCGAACTTGACATGTTTTAAACTAGTCTTAAACTCATTAATCGACAATTTAGAGTTTATATGATTATTTTTACATTGTACAGCTAGATGCCACCAAATAATAATATAATTCTGTCCAAAAAAATACATTAACATTTAAGGTCTAGTCCTTATTTTGAGAACGTGAGTAGCTAGTCAGATGAATGGACTATAAAAGGGAATTGGAAATATAAGAGCACTTTGATATGTTTTTCCTCATATTTGACTGTTGTTCAAAGATCATCAATAGGATTAATGCTTCATTCCCATCGCAGTAGAAACCTAATCTGCCTGATCAAATATCAAGCCAATTACTGTATAGACCTTTACTCAATATGGACTTTTGGATTCTCAAAAAATCTAGTATCAGATGTGCAAAACAACATATTTCCAAAATCGTCTAGTCAGTGTGTTTTCTGAATAACTAGTTGTTTTTAACTAGTTGTTGCCACCTGACATAAGACACATTTCTTTACTACAGTTGAAGTCAGAAGTTTTCATACACTTAGGTTAAAGTCATTAAAACTAATTTTTAACCACTTCACAGATTTCATATTCAAGTCGTTTAGGACATCTACTTTGTGCATGACATGAGTAATTTTTCCAACAATTGTTTACAGACAGATTGTTTCACTTTTAATTGACTATATCACAATTCCAGTGGGTCAGAAGCATACACTTAAGTTAACTGTGCCTTTAAGCAGCTTGGAAAATTCCAGAAAATGATGTCAAGCCTAATTTAGCTTCTGATAGGCTAATTGGAGTCAATTGGAGGTGTACCTGTGGATGTATTTTAACGCCTACCTTCAAACTCAGTGCCTCTTTGCTTGACATCATGGGAAAATCAAACGAAATCAGCCAAGACCTCAGAAAAAAGAATTATGAAACTCCACAAGTCTGGTTCATTCTTGGGAGTAATTTCCAAACACCTGAAGGTACCACGTTCATCTGTACAAACAAAAGTACGCAAGTATAAACACCATGGGACCACGCAGTCATCATACCGCTCAGGAAGGAGACGCATTCTGTCTCCTAGAGATGAATGTAGTTTGGTGCGAAAAGTGCAAATCAGTCCCAGAACAACAGCAAAGGACCTTGTGAAGATGCTGGAGGAAACAGGTAGACAAGTATCTATATCCACAGTAAAACGAGTCCTATATTGAGATAACCTGAAAGGCTGCTCAGCAAGAAAGAAGCCACTGCTCCAAACCTGCCATAAAAAAATCCAGACTACAGTTTGGAAGTGCACATGGGGACAAAGATCTTACTTTTTGGAGAAATGTCCTCTGGCCTGATGAAACAAAAATGGAACTGTTTGTCCATAATGACCATCGTTATGTTTGGAGGAAAAAGGGTGAGGCTTGTAAGCCGAAGAACACCATCCCAACCCTGAAGCATGGGGGTGGCAGCATCATGTTGTGGGGGTGCTTTGCTGCAGGAGGGACTGGTGCACTTCACAAAATAGATGGCATCATGAGGAAGGAAAATTATGTGGATATATTGATGCAACATCTCAAGACATCAGCCAGGAAGTTAAAGCTCGGTCACAAATGGGTCTTCCAAATGGACGATGACCCCAAGCATACCTCCAAAGTTGTGGCAAAATGGCTTAAGGACAACAAAGTCAAGGTATTGGAGTGGCCATCACAAAGCCCTGACCTCAGTCCGAATTTGAGGGAAGAACTGAAAAAGCATGTGCGAGCAAGGAGGCCAACAAACCTGACTCAGTTACACCAGTTCTGTCTGGAGGAATGGGCCAAAATTCCAGCAACTTATTGTGAGAAGCTTGTGGAAGGATACCCAAAACATTTGACCCAAGTTAAACAATTTAAAGGCAATGCTACCAAATACTAACAAAGTGTATGTAAACTTCTGACCCACTGGGGATGTGATGAAAGAAATAAAAGCTGAAATAAATCATTCTCTCTACTATTATTCTGACATTTCACATTCTTAAAATAAAGTAGTGATCCGAACTGACCTAAGACAGGGAATGTTTTCTACGATTAAATGTCAGGAATTGTGAAAAACTGAGTTTAAATGTATTTGTCTAAGGTGTATGTAAAATTCTGACTTCAACTGTATATGTTGACACTGAGTGCAGCCCTTCAATAGAATAACTGACAGATAGTTATCAAATTAATGGGCTAACGTTTTACTGGTTAGAATACATGGCTATTTTTTAATGGCCATCAATGGAGAAACTTTTTTTTTGCCCACAAAGCAGGGGAAAGTTGTAATGTCATGGGCAAATTTCAGGAGTATATGTTTCAGGTGCTGTCATATTAAGTATTTTAACTTTGATGTTAATGTTGTGTTAAGGATCATGGTGGGCCGGCCGCCTAGCAGTTATGGCTCCATGATGAGTGAAGATCATGAAGATCTCGATGACTTTGATGAGCCTCCAGTACAAACGCTCAAAGTCAGTCTGGGAGCACAGACAGGGTACGCTTATACACACACACACACACAAGCATTTGAGAGTCACTGAAACTGGTGCCTTTTCCATTTTGAAAAGTGCATTTCTGTAAGATTTTAACAGTATTCTGTCAGACAAAGATTTTTTTTTAGTGCTAAGCTAAATGAATAAAATTAATGTGTTAACTTGTGACGAGGTGGAACTTTTGAATCCAAAAATACTGCAACTCTCCTTATCAAGGTTCTGCCTCCTATGATTAGCATTCAAGAGTCAACAATATGTTTTTCTCTCTCTTTAATAGTGGAAAAATATTAAATGCTATTTTTTCTGACTATTTTATGTGATAGGGTGGATATATTATTCTTGACCAGTCTTGTCAAGCATGAAAAAATAAAACAAATTGTTATTTTAAATGAGTACAACTTGCCAACTTTTGAACTTGGCTTTTCTTAAAAATCAAATGATGTTTCCTCTTCATTATGTAATTGAAAATGAAAATTCACTATTGTTTTGAGGTAAGTGGTGTAACGGTGGAATCGAAATGCATAGAAAATAATCTGAAGCTGATACATTAACCGGTTTTTATAATGGGTTTTAGTGTTAATTCCCAAAATAAATTAATTAATTAAAAAAAAAAAAAAATATATATATATATATATATAAAATATACACATATATATATATATATATATATATATATATATATATATATATACACACACACACACACACACACACACATATATACACACACACACACACACACACATATATATATATATATATACACACACACACACACATATATATATGTATATTACACACACACACACACACACACACACACATATACATATATATATATATACACACACACACGTGTGTGTGTATATATATATGTGTGTGTGTGTGTAATATATATGTGTGTGTGTGTGTAATATATGTGTGTGTGTATATGTATATATATATATATATATATATATATATATATATATATATATATATATATATTTCTATGAGAAGCTATACAGACATGAAAAATGCGTTTACTACTTTATTTACAAATACTTTTTACATAATATGTTGATAGAAAAAAATATAATTAATTTTGAATGTATTTAGGCTTGAAATTCACTTAACGCCAAATTTTTGTGTTAGTGAACACATTGTACTCATTTCATGAAATGACTTGTGTAGTTTGAGTATTTATTTCATGTGTATGTGTGTTTTACAGGGTCAGACTGTATCGCTCAGAATCACCAGAGACAGCGATTACTGAGCGTACACACACAAATCGGTCCAGTGTTCACAAAGAGGGAGTGTTCTTGAACGAACATACCAGCAGCGTGGAGGCATTTTTGACCCAACAGAGGTACATATAGATCTTGGAAAACTCTTACTTGACTTAAAACTATTGTGCCAGATTTGAATCACTTAGAGTAATGAGAAGCACCCTCTTTTTGCTTTGGTGTCGTGAGGTTCTCTTTCACAATTCTTATTTTTCAGCATTGACAGAGAGCCTACAACACTGGAGCCGCTGCAGAGCGACTTGAGAACTGACGTTATAAGAACAGAGCGAGAAACAGAGGAAGAACACCTTGAGAGACAAATGGAGTTCAATGAGAGAGACACAGAGGAGGTTAATGAGGGAGACATGCAAGTGGAGCAGAATAAACAAGACGTTCAGGAGGAGAGCAATGAAAGAGAAATGGATGATGATTTTGATGAAATTGTTGTAGATTTGGGCTTCTCAGAATCTGAGCCTCCCCCTCACCCTCCAGAAGGCGTCGGTCTACAGTTTCAACACCCGCACCGCTCCCTCACCCTGCGTCATGTATTAATGGTGAGCATATGTGACATATACATTTTATGATGTACATTGTATTGCTTTTTAAAGCCCTACTGAACGAAACTGAAGAGTTTGCTTCTAAGGTGAGAGATTTAATATATATAATAGTGGTTGACCAAAATGGGCTTTTGGCTATTACTTTAAAGTGCACTTTTACATGACCAATGCCAGTATTGATATCTTTAGAGCAGGGTGGCCAATGGTGCATGTTTATTCAGAACAACTGTAATCTGCAGGATTACTGGTGGTTAAGGCTGCCATTTTAACATGGAAATTCAGAGTGAATAATTGTATAAGAATAACGCGTAAAAAATTAACGCAGTTAATCATGTCCCCGGACCGTAATAAGGAATATTCCTATCATCGGAGAATTGAAAGCTTGAAGTAGCACCTGTATTCTGCAGGGGGCAGTAAGCAAATCTCCAGCTGTATAGGCAACGCTCAGCTGTACAAAGAACAATCCACATGCCAGGCTTGCTTGACACTAGCGATGGCACAAGATGAGGACGTGTTTTCAAACACAGCTGGATGGAGTGGAATTTCCAATGCAGGGATCTCGAGACGTGTTTTCTTTTCTTTTTTTTTTTTAATCCCCTTTTCTCCCCAGTTTGGAATGCCCAATTCCCACTACTTAGTAGGTCCTCGTGGTGGCACGGTTACTCACCTCAATCCCGGTGGCAGAGGATAAATCACAGTTGCCTCCGCTTCTGAGACCGTCAATCCGTGCATCTTATCACGTGGCTTGCTGTGCATGATACCACGGAGACTCACAGCATGTGGAGGCTCATGCTACTCTCTGTGATCCACGTACTACTTACCACACGCCCACTGAGAGTGAGAACCACTGATCGCGACTACGAGGAGGTTACCCCATGTGACTCTACCCTCCCTAGCAACCAGGCCAATTTGGTTGCTTAGGAGACCTGTCAAAACGTGTTTTCTAAGTTTGAATCTACGTTTAACTTGACACAGCAACCTAAAAACACTTTTAATGATGCATTACGACCAAAATGAGATGCTCCAAAGCGTTCGTCTGATGTATGTGTACATTTGCCTAGAAAAGCCCTTATAATAAATCTGTCTCTGACAGATTGACGAGTTCAGCTGCAAAATGGATTGCTGTGGACTGTTGGCCAATGATAGGCTTATGTTCAATAATATGGAAATAAACAATAAATTGCCTTTTTTAAAGCCACTGTTTATATTGTCTTATCAGTGCTTCACTTGTCTGCCACAATAATGTCATGCATTTTAATTAACTGAATTATTATTTGTATTATATGTATTATTTTTAATATTATTTAATAATTAGATATTGAGTTATTGTTATTTTGTGGGGCCTCCAGCAAATATTTATGCATGTATTATTTGCAATTAATTTGATTTAATTAATTGGCATATCAGGCAATTAATTCAATTTTTAAAAGAATTATCGATTTAGAGATATAATAATGCATTTTATTATAAGCCCCAGAATACTGTGATTTATCTGTCAAAATGTTTAAAATTCCCATCTCTAGTCAGGACTAATATCTCTTGTTCATGTTTGTGTGTCTATCTCTCTCTCTAATCTAGGCCATGGTGAAAAGCCTTCGTCCACTCAAGCCAGGAGAGTTGACTTATTTTAAACGTAGTCTGTGCAGCCACTACAGATTCGAGCATGACTATGCAACAATTGCTGAAATTTCTGATGCTCTGGATCTGGCTGATAAATTGATTGAGCTCTGTGGAATGGGAGAAGCTATATATCTCACTATACGATCACTCGAAAACATCCAAAAGGATGATCTGGCCAACACTCTGAGGAAGACCTGTAGAAGAGGTACAGATGCATTTACACCAGTGTTTCCCAACCACTGTGCCACATGAAAGATTGTCAGGTGTGCTGTGGAAAATGATCAAATTATACAAAATATATAAATACATAAAAATAAAAAAAACATTAATTTGCAAGAACAAATCTACAAATTAGAAGCAATTTTTTTGTTTTTTCATTACCCAAGTAGCGCTTTTGCCACATGTGACCTCATTATAGAGCGTACCTACGTGACTTGTGTTTTTTGCATAGCCGAATTTCAGACATTACGAGTAAATGAAGGTGCATTGCTTATATTATTTGCAGTTTAATATTTAGTTACAGCTAAATTTAGACTAATAAAAGACATGTTCCCTGCTGCAATTTAATTGTATGCCACACCTTCAAACATCATTTTTGAATGATTATTTTATTAATTATTTTTTTTTAAGATTCATGAAATTGAATTTAGCAAAAACAAAATTTGTAATGATTACTGCCCAGGTTAACATTCCAGATATACAGCTGTGGAAAAAATTTAGACCACTCCAGATGTTTCTTAAACCAGCATCTCTGCATGTATGGCAGCCATTGAAAGACTTGTAGAGAGCATGCCAAGATGCATGAAAGCTGTGATTGAAAATCAGAGTTATTCCACCAAATACTGATTTCTGAACATTAGTATTGTGTTGTTTAAAAATGAATATGAACTTTGCATTATTCGAGGTCTGAAAACACTGCATCTTTTTTGTTATTTTGACCAGTTGTCATTTTCTGCAAATAAATGCTCTAAATGACAATATTTTTATTTGGAATTTGGGAGAAATGTTGTCAGTACTTTATAGAATAAAACAAAAATGTTAATTTTACTCAAACACATACCTATAAATAGTAAATCCAGAGAAACTGATAATTTTGCAGTGGTCTCAGTTTTTTCCAGAGCTGTATATTGGATTCAGTAATTGGTTGCTATTGTAATTTAGTGTGATTCTGAACAATACCAACTGAAAAATACATGATTATGATATTTGCTGGATATTAATTGGTGTTTTTTTTTTTTTCCAGCACTGTCTATTTTCTGCTACAGTATCACTGTCTATTTCCTGTATGCCTAAAGTACTTTGTATACCCTATTGAGAACTTTAAAAATTAAACACATTATTATTAGTATTAAACACATTGTAGGCCTGTTGCACTGCACTTAAGCAAATAAATGCATGCACAAACAGTCGGCTCATCATAACATTGCATATAAGCACTTCAGTCTGTAAAACAATGAATTGCTTGTCTCAAGTCTCTCATTTTCTGTTGTTCTGTTTCTTTCTAGCCTTGTTACAGCATGAACTGAGACTGACCCATGAAAGGCGATATTACTCTCTTTATGAAGGCCGTTGTCGGCCTGGTCAGCAGCGGTTCATAAGCGACGTCTACGTTGAACCTCTAACAGTCATCAGAGGCGACGGGGACCCTGTCAACACTGAACATGAGGTCAGACAGATACAATGTACGGTCCAGGAGACCATGATCAGGGCTGCTGACATATTTCGACCCCTCCCCAATGAGCAGGAAACAGTCCGTACTGTCATGATGACCGGAGTTCCTGGTTCGGGACTGACGGTCGCTGTGAATAAGTTTATTATTGATTGGATGGAGGGGAAAACCAATCAGGACTTTCAGTTTGTATTCCCGCTGCCAGGTAAGGAGCTACACCTTGGGAAAGAGGGTGACCAGACCTTCCTAGAGATGCTTGCTACCTTTTTCGCCGAAGCCGAAGACATCAGATTCATAGAAAAGGATGATTGCTTAAGTCTCTTCATCATTGATGCTCTAGATCTTTGTCATTATCCACTGGACTTCCAAAACAACGAGACTGTTACAAGCGTTCGCACCAAAGCATCCGTGGAGACCCTGATTATCAGCTTGATCAAGGGTACAATGCTTCCTCACGCCCGAGTTTGGATCACTAGCCACAGAACTGCTGCTCACAAAATTCCCCCACAGTTCATCAGCAGGTTTGTAGAGTTGAGAGGATTTACAGATGAACAGAAGGAGATCTACTTCACCAAGAGAACCAGCGAGCCCCAGCTTGGTAGGAAAGTTTTTAACCACATGAAGCGTTCCAGAGCTCTCCAAATCATCTGCCACCTTCCTCTCTTTAGTTGGATGGTGGCGTACATCTTCGAACGATCATTCCGCGACCCTAAATTTGGTGAACACCCACCTGGCATCACAAATTTCTATCCACAGTATGTCATTGTCCAGATGAACCGATCGTTTGAGAGGTACCGAGGATCAAGTGTAGAGGCACAACGATGGAAGGATGAAGATAAGATGTTTCTCGAGAAGATGGGGAAGATGGCATTTCGCATGCTTCAAGATGGACGGGAAACATTCAGCGTCGATGATTTACATGCCGTGGATCTGAAATATGAAGATTTGTGCACTCGGGATGAAATAACCACCGAGGTCAAACGTACCAGTGAAGACCAGCGGACGTGGCTCTTTAAGTTTGTGCACTATACTTTTCTGGAGTTCATGGCGGCGATGTACGCATACGTGGCATTCAGGAAACATGGAAAAAATGTGTTTGAATCGAAAAACCCGTTATCCAAGATGTTAAGCAAGGATCGTCCAATGATTGAGCTGTACCGTCCAGCAATCGACCGTGCACTGAGCTCCCAGAACGGTCACCTGGACATGTTTCTGCGGTTCCTGGTCGGATTAATAACGCCAGGAACCGAGGGACACCTACGTGGATACCTGCTCAATCACTACCATCCGAAACCCAAAGGAACGGAGGAAGTGGTCAAATACATCCACAAAAAGATCAAGGAAAATGTCCATCCTGACAGGTGCAGGAACCTGGAATTGTGTCTGGTGGAACTGGAAGAAGGCAAAAATGACAGCTGAGAAGAAAAAGGCGGGAAAGTGTCTCTTGAGCTGCACCTTACGTCTGGGACTATTGGATACATTTGACATCATGGGACAGTAAAACACTAAACTAAACAGTGTCCTGGACAAATATACCAATGAAAGGGGTAGTTCCCTTAAAAATGTTACTTTGGTCATCTTTTACTCTCCCTTGTGACGTTCCAAACTCGTATGAATTTCTTTCTTCTGTGAAACACCAATGGACACGATTGAAGAATGTTAACGTAATGCTTTCCCATACAATGAAAACACTGTATGGATATTAAATTTGAGAGCTTTGGTGGAGAAGAAGATTTTCAACGAATAACGACAAAATATCTCCTTTTGTGTTTCACGCAAGAAAGAAACCCATGTGGGCTTAGAACAACAAAGGTGAATAGATGATGTAAGAATTTTCATTTTTGGGTGAATTATTCCTGTATGTCTTTTTGGTGCTGAGAACAGAAGACGATGATGTTCTGATGATGTTTTTGCATCAGTCCTTTTCTAAAAAACAAACAAAACTACTAACAAATGTTACCTGCAGCTGATGAAGAATAAGAGGATTTGAATAGACAATAATAGAACAATAAATAAAATAATTGCGTGCATACAGCTTTTTTTAGAGCTTCCAAAGGGTCCGGCATACACTATTGATCAACAAACACTGCTTATCAGATTATCCAGTAGTACCCAAAGCAAAAGGCAAAACTGTATTAGCTGTAGGGCTTGGCAAAATAGCAAAAAAATTATATGATTTGATGATATTCGAGATATATACACACACACACACACACACACACACTGTATATTTATATATGTGTATATAATTCATGTATTTGCTCTGAAATGGCTTTAAAGGGATATTCCAGGTTCAATACAAGTTAAGTTCCTTTGACAACATTTGTGGCATAATGTTGATTACCACGAAAATTAATTTAGACTTTTTTCTTTTTGTTTAAAAAAAAAAATCAAGGTTACAGTGAGGCACTTACAGTGGAAGTGAATGGGGACAATCCATGAATTTTAAAATACTGTTTCAAAAGTATAGCCACAAGATGTAAACAATTTGTGTGTTAACTTGATTTTAGGGTGATAAAATCACTTTTCTGTGTAAAGTTGAAGTCAATTTTACAACTTCATTGCCATGATGAGGTGTAAACTCTAAAACAACCGTAAAAACGATGATTTAATCAACTTTACAGCTTTTTTTTCTTCTCTCCCCTTTTCTCCCCAATTTGGAATGCCCAATTCCCAATGCACTCTAAGTCCTCATGGTGGCATAGTAATTCGCCTCAATCCGGGTGGCGGAGGACAAATCTCAGTTGCCTCCGTGTCTGAGATCATCAGTCTGCGCATCTTATTACGTGACTTGTTTAGCGCGTTACTGTGTGTGGAGGCTTCACACTATTCTCCGCGGCATCCACGCAGAACTCACCACGCGCCCCACTGAGAGCGAGAACCACATTATAGCGACCACGAGGTTACCCCATGTGACTCTACCCTCCCTAGCAACCGGGCCAATTTGGTTGCTCAGGAGACCTGGCTGGAGTCACTCAGCACACCCTGGATTCGAACTCGCGTCTAGTAAGCATCTTTACTCGCTGAGCTACCCAGACCCCCCTTATTTCTGACTTTTAAAAATTGGCCCCCACTTCAATTGTAGGTGCCTCATTGTGAACCCAGATATTTGTTTTCTTTTCTTTTAGGGAGGTACGAGTCAAAACTTTTTTTTTGTGGTAATCTTATGCCACAAATGCTGTTGATTGAGCTTAACTTGTATTGAACCCAAAATGTTCTCTCACTGTTTACATTCATGTAGACGTATATGACCGTTTGTATTAATACCTCACCAAGACAGGCATTTTCATTGAATATTTTAATGCATTTTACCACTTGGTCATGTATCCGCGGTACCTCTGCGAGCACTCCCGAATCACACGCGCACAGAGCGCACACACATAAGCCACCTGTCAATCAGTCAAACGCGCTGGTACCAAAATAATGAAATAAAAAGTAATCTTTAAGTTTCCCGTTATTTGTATAGTTTATTTCTCACTCTTATTAGACCTGTTAAGGCAGTCAACCAGTGGTTGTCTTATAATGGACATAATAAACACCTCTGGCACAGAGTAAAAGATCGATCTTGTTATTTTAAGAATTTATGGAATCATTCAAAAGAAGATCGCAAATTATCGTTTTTTTTTTTTTTACCCAGCCTTAGCTAAATATCATCATATCGTTTTCATATATTCAATATATTACCGAGCCCTAGTAAACAGTTAATATGGTTATTCAGTTACGTTTGTGTGTTTCACTATGCCGTTTAGACAAGTATACTGAATGGAGACATTCATTTAGGTGTGTGTTTTAATGTTCCTATGATGTTACTGAATGGATACGCAGACTTCATTTGAGAATGCAGATTTTTTCCCAACATTATGAATATGGCCTTGCATAGAAATCATGTTGCATTCAACTGTGTAACAGGCATGTTTGTAAAATGAGCATTTGTTATTTTTCAGGTTCATCACAAAATATTGATAAGATGGATTTCTTTGTGTCATTGCTTCACATTTATGCTCCAGAAATAAATCATGTAGTTACCGATTCAGAAATCTTTGAAAAGTCTTGAGACGTGCGGAATGGTATTTGAGTTGAATGGATTTGGGCCACTATGGTATTTAATGTATATTTTCTGGGCTGCAGAGCCCAATGTTGTGAGCTCAAGTCCTGCAAAGGGCTTTTTATGATTTATCACCATTGTGTTCTTTAGCAAGATGCCCTAGGGAGATTGTCCCTGTAATAACAATGTGCTGCCAATTGTGAAAGCATTTGCTAAAAATGAATAATAAACATGTCCTCTTGTAGTGGTGAATAGATGCATTTATTCCACTAATGAAAACAAAATATTTACTGTAGAAAGATGTTTCCTAGTGCACATTCAGTCGGCTTCCAGTAGGCTTAATAAGCTACTTTTCCTGATATTTAATTAGGATCTTATACATTTTGAAATGTCCTCTAGTACAATAGTCAGTGATGCGAACTACTCACTTTTTGGCTAAAGTAAATTTTGTTCTTAAGCTAATTTTCCCAGATTGTTTGATAAAAATGTCTACATTTTATTAGAATCAATTAAAAGGATACTTTTAATCTTAAACACTTAAGCTTTAAATACAACAACTACAGAAATCCACTGAAAATATACCCCTGGAACACTTGCTATGACTTTTCCACCTTACGTTTGCATACGTTTTTGCTTCCCTGAATAGAATCTTTAGATGTGAAAGGAATATTCCGGGTTCAATACAAGTTAAGCTCAATCGACAGCATTTGTGGCATACATGTAGCATGTTGATTACCACAAAAATTCATTTTGGCTTGCCCCTCTAAAAAAAAAAAGGGCACTTACAATGGAAGTGAATGGGGCCAATTTTTGAACGTTAAAATGCTCAGTTTCAAAAGTATAGCCACAAGACAAACAATATTTTATTGCTCCTATTTCATTTATATTTTTCATGGAAAAGGGACATTTT
Source organism: Myxocyprinus asiaticus (assembly GCF_019703515.2). Taxonomy (NCBI): domain Eukaryota; kingdom Metazoa; phylum Chordata; class Actinopteri; order Cypriniformes; family Catostomidae; genus Myxocyprinus; species Myxocyprinus asiaticus. The sequence goes on from NC_059382.1 coordinate 3,637,476, forward strand.
CTGCTTGTTATTTGCAGCACCTTTCAGATATAATAGAGTGCATTGTTCAAAATGTAGTATTTATGAGTTTAAAGAGTAAATAATTATTTTCAGATGCTTGCACATATCATCCTGGAGTTCCTGTGTTTCATGATGCACTAAAGGTGAGTTTTATATATATATATATATATATATATATATATATATAATTAACACTTTCCATAATAGGTTCAATGTTACATAAATTGCACATTAATATAATTAATTACAGTTGCGATAGTGGAAAATGACGGACTAATAACAGACATAAGTCCACATGATGAACATGTTCTTTAGTATTATTCTGAATAATAATAATAACATTGTAATATGAATACTCCAACAGTAATTGTGACCTTAAAATGAAACGTATTAACCATATTTGTTACCATTTGTTTTAGTTTTTCGAGTTGTTTTCATTTAAATGTTTTTATCATGGTTTATTTAACTTTTATTAATCTTCAGGGTTGGTCGTGTTGTAAGCGACAGACAACAGCCTTCTCAGATTTTCTTAGTATGGTGGCAAGTGACTCCAATTCTTAGAGAGACATCAGTGTAATTCCAACATGATTCAAATAAAATGTTCCTTATTAGAATGCACATACGTTTACACGACAACGTTGTCAAAACGATCCCCATTCACACAGATCCGTGAAAACAACTAAAAACGCTGTATTATGCATGCCAGGCCAGTAGTTGGCGATGTCACTTTGTAAAGAAACACTACGCGCCTGCACACATAAGCATTCTTCCACAGAGCGGTGAATACAAACAATGAAGATGGCGAAAGCATCGAGCAATTTTGTCTGGACGGACGATGAGGTTGCTTTATTACTACAACCTGACCCTGGACTATAAAGCGGCAAAATGTCTTGAAATGTTTTGAAGTACTCGCGCGCGTGCACATGACGTCATCGTTTTCAAAAACTTGCACTTTAAAACCCGTTTTCAAAAGTTTGCGTTTTCAGGCCCCAAAACTCTGTTGTCGTGTAAACGAACAGTCAAAACGCATAAAGTTTTCCATTTTTAGTTGAAAACGTTGTCGTGTAAATGGCCCCTAAATCAAGTCCATCTAGAAAGTTGCCTAAAAATCAATATCTAGAAATAGTCATGTTTATCTAGAAAGTATTTTTAGCATATCAATCAGTTCGTATGTATAACCATAAACACTGCAGATAGAGTCCAGATATCAGAAAGATGTCAGTGTAGTTGAAAACGCTAGAAGCAAAAAGCTCAGTTTAAAATAATGATGTCAGTCAGTGCTGTGAGCACGCGGCACCCTCTAACGGTACACGCTGATCAGAGCAGAGCATGAAATATCGCTGTTTGTCAAAATGATCACTTCGCTTCTAAATGTTGTCTATAAGTGCAGTACATTTGAAACACGTAACGGAACAAAGCAATAATTAGGAAATACTTATCTGAATCATCATCGTAAAAGGAGATGTGGATAATTCTCCCATTTATATTCTATCCATTATATGATTTGATCTGAAACGCCCATAACTGTCACGTATGTTCTAACATTTTCTTATAAACATACATTTCTGTTGACATATCAGAAAATGTAGCTTAGTGCTTCATGACTAACACAACTTACACTGAACATAGTTATTTTTTGATTAAGCCGGTGTAAACATGCATGATGGACAAAGTCTACCTACAATCACACTGTACAATCGTACTGGAAATGTTACCAGCTTTGATATCGGTCTCCGTGTTGTTAACCTATGTTACGTTGGAGTGCGCAGCCATGCATATTTCCACACATGTACTTGCTTGTTTTGATTATTGGGTGGGTTACCTCCTCCCATCACCCCCCCCGGAATCTACACCACTGTGTGTACTCCAGCATTATTCCAGCTTTTGAGTTCAACAAAAAGAGGAAGCCAATGCAATGAAAGGGTGAAGCCCAAAAGACAATACTTAGGCAATGCACAAATCATAATCTTCAATTTATGAATGTGTGAAAATAAAAACAACACAGTTAAAATTACAATAAATGCAAGTGGTCTAATTGAAATGGAATGCTGTGGTGCACATTTGAATCGCATATTATTATTGTTTTTGTTGTTGTTGTGATGGTGATTCCCTCTCCATTAATAAAGCAATAAATGCTTTATTATGTGTGATGACTGAAGGTTTTGGGCTTTAAAATAACTGCAATTTGGAACTCACTTTTAAATCATTCATATGTGTTTGGATCAACCCTTTAGTTTAGCCACCATGATTGCTCTCCCTTTGGAGTGCCCTGTGGAGGCATCATTTATGTGGTTTGGTAAGTGTCAGCGTTGAATGATCGACTCACTCATAACACAATTGTCGCCATCTGCTGGTGCATGATAAACATACATATAAAAGAATAGCTGAGTTTGAGCATATGCTATTCAAATTCCATTAGGCCTGTAGTTTGGGAAAACATGCTACATTTACATGCTGCTTTTATTTTTTTTATTTTTGTTTTTGTTTTTGTTTTTTTGCATATGCCATAGATCAGATTTATGTATGATGTAATGATGCAATACAGAAAGGAATCACTGTATCTTTTCACTCTTTTCATGTTTACAAGATACAGTTTTTCACAAAAAGTAGGCACTGGCACCTGTCATCTTGACTTATCTCTCATAAATGCAATAGCCTGCAGAGCATTCAGGAGCGGTAATGCATATATGAGAGCACAAGTTTTGCGAGAGAACAAAATTATTTGTGAGAGAACGCAAAGTTTTGCGAGAGAACAAAATAAATTGCGAGAGAATGCAAAGTTTTGCGAAAGAACGCAAAATAATTTGCGAGAGAACAAAATTATTTGCGAGAGAACGCAAAGTTTTGCGAGAGAACAAAATAAATTGCGAGAGAATGCAAAGTTTTGCGAAAGGACCAAAATAATTTGTGAGAGAACAAAATTATTTGCGAGAGAACGCAAAGTTTTGCGAGAGTACAAAATAAATTGCGAAAGAATGCAAAATAATTTGCGAAAGAACAAAGTTTTGCAAGAGAACGCAAACTAATTGTAAGAGAATGCTAACTAAATTGTGAGAGAATGCATAGTTTCTTGGGGGAACGCAAACATTTTGTGAGTGCACGCAAAGTTTTGTGAGAGAATGCAAAAGCATTTGCTAATTTTTTTCACACTACCTTGGTCCTTTAGGGGCTCCGTAACACTCTATCTATCTACAGCGTCTGCTAATATTTTGTGCAAAACCTCGATTCCATGATTAAAAAGTAAATAAATAAATAAACTGTAAATTCAAATTAATTGAAACAATCAGCCAGCTCTATAATGGTTTATAGCTGGTCTATATAGTGTTGCTATATAGACGAAAGATGAGAAAAAAATCATGCTGTGTTGTGCTGCATAAATGTAGATTTGTGTTATCTGATAAAGTCCATTTTTTTTAACCTTGAAAGTTGTGTGCAAACTAGATATCAGAACCAAGTAAAATCCCTTCTAAATCTGCACTAAGGGTCCTCATTACAAAGAGAAGCCACTGGAACCAGTGAAACTGAAAGTGAAGATCTCAGGAGAGAAGAAAGAGTTGGAGGATCTGAAACCCAGGTTTGATGAGTACATCATCCAGGCGCCTAAACTACTGGAGTTCATTCAGAGACCCAGGTAACAACTCCTCATCTTCATCACCATTATCATCATGATCATCATCATCATTCATCCTGCTGAAATATTGTTTAGTGACATGTTATGCATGTGCATTTGTTGCAGTGCTGATGAGGCACTGGTGGAGCTGCAGCTGAAAATCGCTCCATCTTTAAACCAGGCAATTTTAAACCATTGCCTTTTTTCATTTTAACGAACTGAGGTACGGGTTGAAATATTTTCTATGGTAATTAACAGAGTGTCACAGATGCTGTTCATAGAACTCAGAAATATTCCTTTAAATTAGCAGCTTTAACTTCTGATTTCCAGAAGAGGATGGGAATGGTCAAAATTGGGACGACATGTAAAAATGGAGGCTGCTCGAAGGTTAGAAAAACACATTTGCTCTTAATCTCACAGACATGTATTCTGTGTACAGTGAGAAAATGACATTTGTTTTGGTTAAATGTACATACTGTATTAATATTATGGTGTTATGATTTCAGACTTACAAGGGACCAAAAGCCGATGAAGAAATGTGCTTATATCATCCCGGAGTGCCTATCTTTCATGAGGGTTGAGGGGCATTTACTTTGAATGAAGACGAAAAAGTTTTTTGCATCTGTGTTTGTGTTTCAGGATGAAATACTGGAGTTGCTGTAAGAGGAAGATGTCTGATTTCAACTAGTTCCTGTCACAGGAAGGCTGAAATTAAAGATCACGCCAGTGGAGGAGAGAAACGGTCAGGCTACAACACACACACACACACACACACACACACACACACACACACACACACACTATTACAAAACATCCAGTTTGTGTAACATTTATAGAACAATATAACAGAGATGGTACATTTATTATTTTAACTGCAAATCTCATGTTTGCTATATTTTTTCTGTACGGTAAGAAAGTGGCTCCCTGTAGATTTGATTGGCACCAGACAGGAAGTCAGGTGACCATGTCCATCTATGCAAAGAACCTGAACCCTGAGCTCTGTTCTGTGAACAGTAAGTAATACAGTAAGTGTATGTCATGATATAGATACGGAATGAAACGTTCTTTTGCTTACAACTGCAGCCCCACACCACTAAATGGACTATTTATACGACTTTACAGATCAAATAACACAATAATTAATACAGATAATTACTGCCTTTGGTATTACAATTTTTAGGGTCTTTGTCTGACATTCATTTGGTGACTATGGTGATGTGTGCTATCTTTTCTATTGCAACTAAAAATCTGTCTGATCTTCGAGGGAGAAAAAGAGTTTGAGCTAAAGATGAATCTGTGGGGAGTGAGTATCATAAACCTTAATTATTATCTGCTTTGCAATTTTACATGCCTAACTTTTTCATATTTGGCACTTTTGTTCATTTTAAGGACAGATAAAGTAGGATCTATACTTGAAAGTTAAAGAATAGTTCATCTAAAAATGAAAATTCTCTCTTTATTTACTCACCCTCATGCCATCCTAGATGTGTATGACTTTCTTCTGATGAAGATTTTTAGAAGAATATCTCCGCTCTGTAGGTCCATTCAATGCATGTGAACTACTGTGGTCCAAAACTTTGAAGCTCCAAAAAGCATATAAAGGCAGCATAAAAGTAATCCATACGACACCAGTGATTAAATCCACATCTTCAGAAGTGATATGATAAGCGTGGGTAAGAAGCAGGTCAATATTTAAGTCCTTTTTTACTATAAATTCTCCTCCTTGCCCAGTAGGTGGCGATATGCACGAAGAATGCGAACTGCCAAAAACAAAAAGAATAAGAAATTGGAAGTGGAAGTGGACATTTATAGGAAAAAAATGACTTAAATATTGATCTGTTTCTCACCTACACTTATCATATCACTTCTGAAGAGTCTTATGGTTTACTTTTATGCTGCCTTTATATGCTTTTTGGAGCTTCAAAGTTTTGGAGCACAGTAGTTCACTTGCATTGAATGGACCTACAGAGCAGAGATATTCTTCTAAAAATCTTCATTTGTGTTCTGCAGAAGAAAGAAAGTCTTACAGATGGCATGAGTGTGAGTAAATGATGAGATCATTTTCATTTTTAGGTGAACTATCCTTTTAATTAATCGATTGACATTTTTTTCGTATACATATATCGAGCATTGTTAACATGATGGCTGCCAAAGTCTAGGTCGTCATGAAGAAGGTGGAGCCTATGGCATGGGCGTGGCTTGACCTGCCCCCTCCAAAACCAACCAATGAGAACAAAGAGAATGAAGACGTGTGAAAATGAATGCTTAATAACCCAGACGATTACGGGTAACTCCCAGCGAGTCCACATTTACAGTAGAGACATCAGCTCTGTCTTCAGACCTGCACATGGCGACACCACCGTCACCTGAGCCATTGTAAACTCTTGATTTCTCACATACGGTTTAACTGCTCTGACTTTAACTGGGAATAAAATGTGTCAGATTATTTATTTTTATAAATATCGTATAATGCAGATCATCTGAATTCATGTGAGCACAGTTTTCAAAAAGACACAGTGCACTAATATTGGAAAAAATCATGAAACCGTTCAGTCTTCAGTGCTCTTAAGCTGAATTCATACTTGTAAAATGTAAATGTGGTTTCATTCTTTATTTTCTGTTTTAGGAGATTCTAATATGTCGTAATGTTGTGTTCATGTCATGTTGGGATTACTGTAATTACATCAGTCGCAGTGCTCATAATGCCGAAATAATTCCATGTCTGACTTTGTTGTTGATGTGTATTTTTTTTAATCTTCAAACAAACAATCCTGTATAACTAAGAGATTATCAATAGTAACATTTTAAGACGTATCCAACAGAAATATGCACAGCTACCTTACTATCTTTAACTGTTGAAGCCGTGGTCATTTTGGTTGCTCTATATGACGTCACAATGGTCAAGTCTGTGCTTTCATAACTTTTTCAGTTTCCAAATTGTAATTATGAGATTTAGAAAGACGTGAATGGTTTTACTATTTGGGTACTTGTAATTACAGTAATTTCGTCATGACGTGAACGCAACTTAGCATTTTTTCTCCACTTTAAATTTGTGGAAATCTGTTTTTTTTTCAGTGTTTTGTTGCCTAAATGATCGATACCCAGGCAAGGGTCTATTTCTATGTTATTACCAAACTGTAAAATTACACCATGGTGATAAAACAGACTTTAAAGGGATAGTTCACCCAAAAATGTAAATTCTCTCATCATTTACTCACCCTCATGCCATCCCAAATGTGTATGACATTCTTTCTTCTGCTGAACACAAATGAAATGATGAAAAGATTTTTAGATGAATATCTCAGATCTGTAGGTTCATACAATGCAAGAACTTTGGGCAGAACTTTACAACTCAAAAAGCACATAAAGACAGCATAAAAGTAAACCATAAGACTCCAGTGGTTTAATCCATGTCTTCAGAAGTGATATGATATGTGTGGGTGAGAAACAGATCAATATTTAAGTCCTTTTTTACTATTAATCTCTACTTTCACTTTCACATTCTTCTTCTGTTTTTGGCAATTCACATTATTTGTGCATATCGCCACCTACTGGGCAGGGAGGACAATTTATAGTAAAAAAGGACTTAAATATTGATCTGTTTCTCACCAACACCTATCATATCACTTCTGAAGATATGGATTTAGCCACTGGAGTCTTATGGATTAGTTTTATTCTGCATTTAAGTGCTTTTTGGAGCTTTATAGTTTTGGTCACCATTGACTTGCATTGTATGGACCAACAGAGCTGAAATGTTCTTCTAAAATCTTTATTTGTGTTCTGCAGAAGAAATAAAGTCATACACATTTGGGATGGCATGAGGGTGAGTAAATGATGAGAGAATTTTCATTTTTGGGTGAACTATTCCTTTAAGTGATACTAACTTTTTCCTATTTCAAATAAAATTAGTCACTGTGCTCTCCCAGCAAGTCTAGATGCGCAGACCGCAAAAAAAAAAAAAATTCACCAATAAGAAACGGAAATGTTCAGCACTCTAAAAAACACTTATTTTATTGAGCAACCTGTTGCTTTTAATAAAGTAAAACATTTTCAAAGTGTAGACCATCTTTGTTTCTCATTATCCTTCATGGTAAACTTTTTAAGTCAGGTACTTTTCTGCGCTTTAAAGTGTAAATCCAAATTTATAGTTCAGAATTGGTGATTGAATGCAGCCCTTATTAGTTCTAACTTAATGCTTGTTAATTTCCTTTGTCTTGCCATCTTTGTGTAATTTTTCAAAGTTAGGGTGCACTGTAAACTAGACAAGCAAACATACGTGAAATAGCCTTTTATTATTATTATTATTCTAGCATTCCATAGTTTCTTAATCTGCCTTTGAGCTCTTGTGTAAAATGTATACCATACACTTTCTTTTACTTCTGTTTCTGTTGAAACAAAGTTTGTGGTGCTCTTGCTATAGTTACTGTAATTATGGTATTTGTAGAAACACAATAGTATCCACAAAATTTACCATGATTTTACTACAGTAACTGTAGATGAACTATGGTATTTGCAGTAAAACTAAAGTAACCACAATTTACTGTGATTTTACTACAATAACTGTAGATGATCTATGGTATTTGTAGTAAAATCTAAAGTAACCACAATTTACCATGATTTTACTACCGTAACTATAGTTGAACTATGGTATTTGTAGTAAAACCAAAGTAACCACAATTTACTGTGATTTTACTACAATAACTAGTTGAACTATGGTATTTGCAGTAAAACTAAAGTAACCACAACTTGCCATGGTTTTACTATAGTAACTATAGTTACTGTAACTATGGTATTTGTAGTAAAACTAAAGTAACCACAATTTACCATGATTTTACTACAGTAGTTGAACTATAGTCTTTGTACTAAAACCACAGTAACTACACAATTTACCATGATTTTACTACAGTAACTATAGTTCCACTATGGTATCTGTAGGGTAATCATAACTACAAAATGTACCATTATTTAAATACAGTAACCATGTTTTAATGATGATAATTGTGGTGAAACCATAGCAATAATACTGGAAAAAACCCACAATGTTTAATTTTACTAAAGTAACACCTGGGCTAATTTGTGGTACATGTACTGTGATTTGTTTTAAACCATGGTTAATTTTCATAAGGGCATGTTTTTTGTGTGTGTGTGTGTGTGTTTTTTTCTCTTCTTTTTTTTTTGGGTGAAAACTATGGTTTGAAAAACCAGGGTACTTCTACCACAAATTAACCATGGTGTTATTATAGTAAAACTGTAGTAACCATTGTTTTTTTTTTGGCAGTATGATTATGATTTTTATAACAATAGTTGTGATTTTCTTATATTTTTTACTACAAATATTATTGTTAAAATATGGTTACTGTAGTAAAACCATGGTTAATTTTTGTAAAGCATTGATGAGGCTATTGCGAACTTAAAAAAATCGTGTGGGAACGCAAACCATTTCAGAAAACAATTCCCTCCCTTTTTGGAACAACACGAGGGTGACTAAATGAAAACAGAATTTACATTTTTGGGTGAACTATCCCATTAATATTAAGACTGAATATTTATTCTTAATTGAGTTTTTATGGTCATATTTAGATTGTTCTCTATGACCATTGTGCACTTAAGGCAATTAATTTACTGCAAATCCCTTTCGGTGAAAAACATCTGCTAAATGCCAACAATTTATTTGACTCGCCCTCAGTGTGCAGCTTCCCAAAGCTCACCTCTGAGCCAGGTTTGCATGGTGTTCCTTCGTAGAAACAGACTTGAAGAAGTTAATGGTTTTATTTCATGTTTTTTTTATTGTATGCATTTCAATTTCAGGCCACAGGCATTAGTGTGACAGCAGCTGCATTGACAGTGAAAGCAGCGATGCTGATTTGTCGTTTCACCTCGTCCCAGGACTTCTGTGGGTCCACTGCATTCTCAATGTCAAATAAAGCATCATAAATCCCTGGGAAAGACTCGCCCGCATATTTATTGTGACTGCTGGGCGCAAAAACGATATGCCTGGAAGACAGAAAAAGACAAATATATGTAAAACAGGCAAACAATCCCATAGACTTATATTGAAGAAGGGACTCATAGACACCACAATACATCAACATATCAATATCAACTCCAGAATCTCCTTTTGTGTTCCATGGAAGAAAGTCATACAGGTTTGGAACAACAAATGTAATGATTAATGTATTGATTATCAGCGCTTACCTGTAAAATGGTCTTCCAGGTAGGCCCAACGGGTCAATGAAAGCTCTCTCTAAATACATCAGCTGATCATTTACCATCCGCGCGGCCATTGCACTGAGAGAGAGAACATAATCTGGTATGAGATGTTATAACTAAACACCATGAGAGTCAAATGTAGCCTAAAAAATTCAAATTGTCTGTGTTTTCATTTCATACTCAGAAGTGTCGAGCTGATCTAGTCTTTGATGAAAATCTTGAGCTGCGACTGTAAAGTTCTTAACAGCAGAGAAGAGAGAATCTACAATAAAAAACAACAAACAATGGGCTGGTTGACAACAAATGAGAAGCATCATTGACAGAATGTCACAAAAAAGTGGTTATGACACTGCACCCAATTCTAATAACGCTACTTCACTAGTGATGGAAAAGTGTATGCTTTTGAGTATGTATTACATATGTATTACATACACCGGTCTCTGTGACAGCTGTAGACTTTGTAAACAGCAAACAAAAATCAATGTCAATCATTTTGCCCGTTGTTTTGACTAGGTGTGTTGTCTGTACAGCTGGAGCGCAGACTGCCCCTACTGCATCAAGCTTGAATTGATCCAATTGTAGGAACATTCCTTATTACTGAATTTACATACAGGTCGGGGGCATGATTTGTTCTGTTAATTGTTTTTAATGCATTATTTTTCATAGAATTAATTGCACGACATTAACACGATTAATCGACAGCCCTAATTAATACATTATATTTAAATAATATAATACAATATTGTTACATAAGTGGGTCGCCAATTGGTGTTCAATGTAAAATCTGGGTCATAAAGCAAAACCAGCTGAGAACCACTGCTTTAGAGCAAAGGGTTTGTACTATTTGACATTATTAATATGGGTAATAATTGCTTAAAAAGCATACGTGATACTTCGAAAAATCCATTGGATATAGTACACTATCCTTTGGTGTGCTATTTCAATGTACTATGATATATGTCTCCAGCTCACCGAATGACACAGCGTACTGCTCCATGGCAGCAGGGTGTTTCTGTGCCAGCTGGTGTATGGTGCTGGCATATTTGGCGATAGAGGTGGCATATTCCACACAGTCCAGAGGCAGAATCAGAGAGTCAGCCAAACTGAAGATCAATCCACCCCGCACACGGGCCACGGCCTCCAGCCGACGGAAACTTGGGTCATAGAAGCGTTCCACGATCTCATAGGTCTCATACACGCTGTGATATACAGGGTAGCTGCTGTAGCGCTCGGTTTTCTGTGGAACAAACACAGATCCTTAAAAGAGGACATTTCATGGAAGTTAGAACCAAGCGGCTGCCTACTAAGACAGCATTTAAAGGCAACACACTCACCCGGTTTTTGGTGTATCTCGCCCTGCCGGACGCAATCCCTAATCGGATGAAATACGCTTCAAAATCACTACCCGAGCCCAGTTTACTGATCCTACAGGGAGATCATTATCATGATAATTTATATAAATGATATCATATAATAAAGATTGTCATCATTATCACACATTGTCCTGAAGTTGCACCTACCATGGTGCATCTCTTTCAGTCCAGTTGTCCCGTTTGTGCCAGCTCTCATATAGACTCATGCCCTCTTCTCCTTCCTCTGGACTCGAAACCTTCAAAAAAAATTGTTTGGAGTAGAAACATAATGATAACTTCAAAAATCTGAGACTTTGTCTTTAACACATTAAACTCAAAAAGTGTCTCAAAATGATCACAAATTCTTTCATTAATACTAACTATTTTATTTGTCAACCACATACTCCAAAAAGTAGTTCGTTCTATTTTATCACATAATTCCATCCAATTGAATTGTGTACTTTTAACTAAATTAAAAGTAACATTTTTGAGTAAACATTTAGACAGACAGACAGATAGACAGATATTGTTTAAATCTCACCTGCTTGGTGATGTCATAAACAAGAGTGTGTAGAGAAGGGGTGCAGTCGACCCTCAGTGTGTACATACCTGCGCAAACACACACGTATATCAGCAGATACTTAAAAAGACAATGTACAGCGTCATTAGGTGCTTTTACACATGCAGCCTTTGATGTAAATTTAACAGCATTTTTCAGTTTTTCTGATCATGTGTAAACAGAACCCGTTGTGGAAATGCTGGCGAGGTGTTTGTTTAGGACTCACCCTCAATGGCAGAGTCAGCATTGATGTACGCGACTGCTCGCTCCTGCAGTATTCTGGCTTTATCCTGAAACACACAACAACAACAACCTGTGGCTTTAACCAAGCTCTGAGATAACAAGCAGATGGATGCAAAAATTCATTCATTCATTCATTTGTACCTCTGCCCACTCTGTAGATCCCAGTAGACCGAACTCCTCTGCATCCCAACTGGCAAAGATTATTGTTCTCCTCGGCCTCCAACCTCAAACCATGTAAATAACATGTAAAAAAACGGCCACACATGTAAATAACATTTGATTTAACAAGAAATTGAGGGTAACATTGCTGCATGTTGACAGAAGCTCATGTTAAACTAGATGGAGTGATGAAGTGTGTTTGTGTATGTTTGTGTGTACAGACTTAACAATTGTGTGTATTTAACTATACTTTAGGGACAAATAGGAATTTCCGTTGGGGACATTTGGGATGTTCTCATTTATAAAAACAAAAACATAATTTTTTTTCTTTAATGTTTGGGTGTGAGTTTGGGTTAGTCTGTAGTACTAATAATCAATTGTTTATAATAAAAAAAAGAAGTCTGCGGTGTGTTTGCATTTAGGTAGCTATATAAATATGTGTGTGTTTGTGTAATGGACACACACACCTCTGTTCATGAGTTGTCCCGCCGCTCTCACACTTTCATGCACCACGGCAGCTCCAGACACCGGATCAATCCCTCCAAACACCCACGCGTCACGATGACCACCCAGAATTATAAACCTGTCTGAACAAACACAGAATTAAAGAAGTAACTGGTCCGTGCAAAACTCACCACCACTATGCCCAACACTGCTATGCGGTTGCCGTGGTGTTCTGAGTGGTTGTTAGTGTGTTGCTAAGCAGTTACTGTGGTGTTCAAAGTGTTTTTTAGTGCATTGCTATGCGGTTGACATGGTGTTCTAAAGTGTTTTTTTAGTGCGTTGCTATGCGGCTGCTTTGGTGGTCTGAGTGGTTGTTAGTGCATTGCTATGCAGTTGCTGTGGTGTTCAGAGTATTTTTTAGTGCATTGCTATGCGGTTGCCGTGGTGTTCTGAGTGCTTTTTAGTGCATTGTTATGCGGTTGCCATGGTGTTCTCAGTGGTTGTAAGTGCGTTGTTATGCAGTTGCTGTGGTGATCTGAGTGGTTGTTAGTGGGTTGTTATGCAGTTGCTGTGGTGATCTGAGTGGTTGTTAGTGCGTTGTTATGCAGTTGCTCTGATGTTCTGAGTGGTTGTTAGTGCGTTGCTATGCAGTTGCTCTGGTGATCTGAGTGGTTGTAAGTGCTTTCCTATGAAGTTGCTGTGGTGTTCAGAGTGGTTGTTAGTGCATTACTATGCGGTTGCCGTGGTGTTCTGAGTGGTTGTTGGTGCATTGTTATGTGGTTGCTGTGGTGTTCTGAGAGGTTGTTAATGCATTGCTATGCAGTTGCCGTTGTTAGTGCATTGCTATGCAGTTGTTGTGGTGTTCTGAGTGGTTGTTAGTGCGTTGCTATGTGGTTGCTGATGTGTTCTGAGTGGTTGCTAGTGCGTTGCTATGTGGTTGCTAGTGCGTTGCTATGTGGTTGCTGAGGTGTTCTGAGTGGTTGCTAGTGCTTGGCTATGTTGTTGCTGTGGTGTTCTGAGTGGTTGCTAGTGCATAGCTATGCGGTTGCCGTGGTGTTCTGAGTGGTTGTTAGTGTGTTGCTAAGCAGTTACTGTGGTGTTCAAAGTATTTTTTCGTGCATTGCTATGCGGTTGACATGGTGTTCTAAAGTGTTTTTTAGTGCATTGCTATGCGGTTGCTGTGGTGTTCTGAGTGTTTTTTTAGTGCGTTGCTATGCGGCTGCTTTGGTGGTCTGAGTGGTTGTTAGTGCATTGCTATGCAGTTGCTGTGGTGTTCAGAGTATTTTTCAGTGCATTGCTATGCGGCTGATGTGGTGTTCTGACTGTTTTTAGTGCATTGTTATGCGGTTGCCATGGTGTTCTCAGTGGTTGTAAGTGCGTTGTTATGCAGTTGCTGTGGTGTTCAGAGTATTTTTTAGTGCGTTGCTATGTGGCTGATGTGGTGTTCTGACTGTTTTTAGTGCTTTGCTATGCGGTTGCCGTGGTGTTCTGAGTGTTTTTTAGTGCATTGTTATGCGGTTGCCATGGTGTTCTCAGTGGTTGTAAGTGCGTTGTTATGCAGTTGCTGTGGTGATCTGAGTGGTTGTTAGTGCGTTGTTATGCAGTTGCTCTGATGTTCTGAGTGGTTGTTAGTGCGTTGCTATGCAGTTGCTGTGGTGATCTGAGTGGTTGTAAGTGCGTTCCTATGAAGTTGCTGTGGTGTTCAGAGTGGTTGTTAGTGCATTACTATGCGGTTGCCGTGGTGTTCTGAGTGGTTGTTGGTGCATTGTTATGTGGTTGCTGTGGTATTCTGAATGGTTGTTAATGCATTGCTATGCAGTTGCCATTGTTAGTGCATTGCTATGCAGTTGTTGTGGTGTTCTGAGTGGTTGTTAGTGCGTTGCCATGTGGTTGCTGAGGTGTTCTGAGTGGTTGCTAGTGCGTTGCTATGTGGTTGCTGAGGTGTTCTGAGTGGTTGCTAGTGCTTGGCTATGTTGTTGCTGTGGTGTTCTGAGTGGTTGCTAGTGCATAGCTATGATGTTGCTGTGGTGTTCTGAGTTGCTGTTAGTCCATTGCTATGCAGTTGCTGAGGTGTTCTGAGTGGTTGCTGGTGTGTAGCTATGTTGTTGTTGAGTGGTTGCTATTGCATAGCTATGTTGTTGCTGTGGTGTTCTGAGTGGTTTATAGTGTGTTGCTATGTGGTTGCTGAGGTGTTCTGAATGGTTGCTAGTGCTTGGCTATGTTGTTGCTGTGGTGTTCTGAGTTGTTGTTAGTCCATTGCTATGCGGTTGCTGAGGTGTTCTGAGTGGTTGCTGGTGTGTAGCTATGTTGTTGATGTGGTGTTCTAAATGGTTGTTAGTGCATTGCTATGTGGTTGCTGAGGTGTTCTGAGTGGTTGCTGGTGTGTAGCTATGCTGTTGTTGCAGTGTTCTGAGTGGTTGCTATTGCATAGCTATGTTGTTGCTGTGGTGTTCTGAGTGGTTGTTAGTGCGTTACTACGTGGTTGCCATAGTGTTCTGAGTGGTCTCTTACTGGCTCTTAGGATGAGCAATAATAACAGTGATGCTTGCATTAAAAAAACACCACTAAATGTTTGTAGTGTTAACACAACATTCAAAACCACACATTATCCACACAACATTTGCAAATAACCTACAAAACCACATGTCAGTGCTGTAGGATTGTGAAGTCACCTGGTTCTACAGCTCCTCTGATCAAGCCAATCACATTGTAGATTCGGGTCACCTGATTGTTGGTGTGGATGTTCATACGCACTGTACTGAAAACAGAAAATTCACAAAAGCAAGAGTCATTTATTCAATTTAGAATCTATACAGTGACGACTTCAAGCTTTTACTTTATACTGCATGCTTCATTATTATTTGTACGAGCCTGCTGATTGTGTGTGTGTAAGGGGGAGTCCAAACACAAGGCCATTGTGTAAACTGGCAGAACTCCAGAATTAAATACAGAAAAACAACAGAGCAAAAGAAAAGTCTGTTTATTTGTGTGTGTGTGAGCGTACTTAGCTAATTTTTGGGGACGCCTTCGAGTGGAAAATCGATTAATAAATTAAGCACATTTTTTATTTTGTTTTAATTCTAAAAATGCAAGTGTTTTTTTTAGGGTTAGGGTTAGACTATAGCAATTAGAATTAACTTAAATATAAACAATAGTAGTCTATGATGTGGCCACATTTAAATAGCTGTGTGTGTGTGTGTGTGTGTGTGTGTGTGTAATGGGGTACCGAAACACAAAGCCATTGTGTTACCAGGAACAACTCCAGAATACATTACAGAACAACAACAAAGCCGAATAAATGTATGATTGTATATTTGTAAGTTTTTTGTACAGGTTTGGCAATACTTGTGAGGGCCAAGTGGTTGAAAATGTCCACACAAATACAGTCAAAAACTACCTGTGAAGTTTTTTGCTTTAAATCTAATAATATGAATAGATTTCTTACTGTAAGGGTTAGGTTTAGGATAGAGTAAATATGATTATCTTAGTATGAAATTCACTGCATCTTTGAGAGATTCTCATCATTATCTAGATTCTAAGGTCTGTGTGTGTGTGTATTGTGAAAAGTAAATGTGTGTTGTCTTTCCTCTGTGAGAACGCTGAGTGTGCAAACTGTTCTATATTGCTGACATCATGCATAAAATTAGTTAATGATTACCTAGAGTGTGAAAATGGGTATGTAAGCTGTTTAAGTAACACATCATAACAGGAGGATCATAGGTTGTACACACACACACACACTGTGTGACAGATGACACTTTCTCTTATCTTATGTTAAGTTTTGGGGTTAAAAGTCAGGCTTGAATTGGGTTTAATGTGTAGGTTTTGACTTCAGGTTTAGAATGATTAACTCTCTTGAACGGCGACTGTTTCTGAAAGACAACGAAAAAATCTTTCACCCTATTTAGATAATAAATGTCCCTGGTCTTACTGTGCACAGTCCATAGGTGCATGCTATTCTAACGGGAAAAAAAAATGGTTGTTTTAATGATCTTCAAAACTGATGATTCATCAAAATGTAATAACTTTCTCTTCTTTCGCTTCTGAAACAAATGTTACGTTCTGTGATGTTATCAAGGCAGTGTGGACAGGGGAAAAAAATATTAACCAATAAGATCATAGCCCACTTTTCACAATTCAGTCAAATACAGTTGGATGTAATCAAATCCCACCCTTGATAATTTTCTACTAAATATTCTGCTACACTCAAAAATATTTCTCGAAACGAAAGTCAAATGCGTCACGAATGCTGTTTCATGTTGTCTTCAATGATACAGGATGTAATTGTGTATTCATAGTGTTTGTAAGGAGGGAAAGTGTCATACTTCTGTTCAAAGCCATCCATGAATCCTGGTCCGATTCGGTATGACACGTTAAGTGCACCCTTCCAGTTTTCAGGGGGAAGAGGCCCTCTCATATTCCTACGGGAAGTGACAACCCAGAAATTAATTAACAGAACAACAGAGGCCTAATTTGTGTTGCATGTCAAAATAAAACTCACCGTCACAATGTTATAGTTTGTGGGTTGTTTGCCAGCAGTGTTGGGTAAGTTAATCAAAAGTAATCCCCTCACAAGTTAATAATTAATTTTTAAAAATCGTAACCAGATTACTGATTACCTCATCGAAAAACATTGCTAATTACTTTACTTTTAAGTTCCTTTATTAAAACACTTTTCACGGGGGGCCTGGGTAGCTCAGTGGTAAAGACACTGGCTACCACTCCTGGAGTTCACTAGTTCAAATCCCTGGGTGTGCTAAATGACTCCAGCCAGGTCACCTAAGCAACCAAATTGGCCCGGTTGCTAGGGAGGGTAGAGTCACATGGGGTAACCTCCTCATGGTTGCTATAATTTGGTTCGTTCTCAGTGGGGCACGTGGTGAGTTGAGCGTGGTTGCCGCGGTGGATGGCGTGAAGCCTCCACATGTGCTATGTCTCCGTGGCAACGCGCTCAACAAGCCACGTGATAAGATGCACGGGTTGACAATCTCAGACACAGCGGCAACTCGGATTTGTCCTCCGCCACCTGGACTGAGGCGAATCACTACACGACCAAGAGGACTTAAAAGCACATTGGGAATTGGGAGAAAAATGGGAAAAATCCCCCCCCAAAAAAACACTTTTCGTTTTCCTGCTCAAATTTTTAAATTCATGTCTACATTTCCTCTTTGCTCCTTGTCATACACTCAGTCAGTAACTGTACTGTAATCTGATTACAATAATTAAAAAAGTACATTTAAAATGACTAATATGTCATTAGATTACAGCAACTAATTAGTTTGTAATCAGATTACACCCTACACTGCCAGGGCATGTAGTGCTGTTGCTAGAGTTTTCTGGGTGGTTGCTAGGGAGTTGCTAGAGTGCACCAAGCCCCCCCTTCCCTGGTCGGACGGTGAAACGAGAGCACCTATTGCCCACCCAAAGTTTACAGTATCAATAGCGTGAATGATCATTTGTTTGTTTAGCTGTGACAGTCTCACTTTAGCAGATGAATTGCATCATGATAGCCAATGGGATGCACAGGAATCTTGGGTAACCCCACGCCGTCCTCTGGGCGATACCTGTAGGTGTATTCTATAGAAGAGCAAACATACACAGAGAACAGTCGTTGTTTTGCAAGCTAATCTTTTAACAAATGAAACTCCAATTTGGTTGGCTGGCGCAATTTTCAGGAGTCAGGGTCATATGTGTTTCCTCTCTATACCGAAACACAAACAGACCTTTTGCAGGGTATCCAGGTGTGAGGGGATCTCCCGCCCCATTAAGGTTGAGAACGTTTCCTCTTTGAGCGCCCCCACCTGGCAGGTTCCAGCCTTTAGGGTACGGCTCTACGCCATCCGCGCAGTAATCCGCCGGATCTGAGAACATGATGATGCCTTTAGCTCCTGCTAACATTGCATTTTTCACCTGCAAACACACGCAAACACGTTAATTTTGTCATTATTTACTTACTTCCATGTCGTTACAAACCTATTTTATGTCAGACAGAATGTCCAAGCATCTACTTTCCAAACAACAAAAATCTCATTTGCATTGAGGGTTTTAAAAGCATCACGTGGCACATGAGAACCAATGCCGTTTGGCGCCTGCGACGTCAAACCTTGAGTGATGCATCCACAGGCACCATTTTGTAAATGAACACAAGCGCAAATGAGATTTGAGAGCTGATTGGACATCAATGACTTCATCAAACGTCATTGGTTTTCGCGTCTCATGAACAAACGTACTTGATGTAAAATCTGAAACTTATTTAATACATTTATAATATATTTATAAAATATGCATACATTTAATACATTTTGTACAAAAAAATGAATATTTAAGAGCTGCTGAGAAAGGTACACTTTCAGAGAATAACGGTTTAAATTCCTATCAGTTCGTCACACAAATCTATCATATGGCTTCAGAAGACTTGGAATATAGTGCAGGATGCCCAATTCCCAATGTGCTTTTAAATCCTCGTGGTCGCGTAGTGATTCGCCTCAATGCAGGTGGTGGAGGACGAATCCCAGTTGCCTCCGCGTCTGAGATCGTCAACCTGCGCATCTTATCACGTGGCTTGTTGAGCGCGTGTGGAGGCTTCACGCCACCCACCGCAGCATTCACACTCAACTCACCACGCACCCCACCGAGAACGAACCACATTATAGTGACCACAAGGAGGTTACCCCATGTGACTCTACCCTCCCTAGCAACCGGGCCAATTTGGTTGCTTAGGAGACCTGGCTGGAATCACTCAGCACACCCTGGGATTCGAACTAGCGAACTCCAGGGTGGTAGCCAGCGTCTTTACCACTGAGCTACCCAGGCCCCCCCACATTGAATACTTTTATGGTGTTTTTATGTTGCTTTTTTGCATTTTGGAGCTTGTCAGTATAAATCCTCATTCACTTTTATTGACAAGAGCAGCATGAATATTCTGCCTGACATTTCCTTCTGTGTTCCTAAAAAGAAAGAAAGGGTTTGGAATGACATGAGGGTGAGTAAATGATGACGGAATTGTATTTTTGGGTGAACTATCCCTTTAACATGTTTTATTAAACATCCATTGTATGGTATGTACACAAAATCGTTTTATCACCTTGTTCCCACGGAAGATTTTGCCGTATCTGGCGATGACGATTTTCCCGGTACAGTTAATCCCCAACTCTCTTTCCAGCTTAAAGAAATCCTCCGTCCGTCCGTAATTAACGTACACCAAATCACCCTGCAATTCACAAAACATCAGTTTACTGCTGGAGGTGTACGTGTTTGTGTGTGTGTGTTTAAAAAAGTATTCACAAATGATTTTACTACTGTAATGTGACGTACAGTATTTCTGAATGAATCAGAATATTGAACTATTTCATCCATCAGGAATTGATTGGATCATATAAAGTGGAATTTCCATACCAAAATGCAAGTTTATTGTATTAAGCAAGTAAGAAGGGTGAATTATGATTTCATGCTGACTTTATTGAATGTGTTGGTAAATTTTGGGCATGCATCACCTCTGGTTGTCCTTTGGCAGAGAAAGCACTATAAGGAGGGACAATATCTGCAACATCTTCATAACCTTCAGGGACAGGCTCTGTCAGAGAGGTGTTAAAGATCTGAAGCAAAAGAGAGAGAGAGAGAGGACAAAACTTCATTGCTTGAATAATACACTGCAATCACTATACAATGTCCCCAGAATGATGCAATCATGGACTTAGACCTGTCCCCACTGCAGTTGGAGCAGTTACTCACAGCCTTCCGACATTACACACCAAATCTTCCTCTTAATCCAGCCGATGCCACGAGGAAAAGAACAAACCTACACTTTTTTTAAAAACAAGCATTTTTCAATGGATCTTTACAGCACTTTATGTGATCAAGAAGCGTTTTTTTGCTGTATAGGGTTCTTCTTGAGTTGGATGTTTCATTATAGTGTTTTGGTTTTTGGGTTCTTCAAATCATCAGTAAACCATAGATGGTTTTCTAAGGAACTTAAGAACTTCGATGGAGTCAGACTGCAGAAAAGCGTTTTGGTTCTAAGTGGAAAATTTATTTATAAGAGTGCAGATTTTGTGTGCACGCCTAGAGTGGGATTAGTTAAACCAGGAATACCTGCTCACGGAAAGTAGATTATTAATACTGTGGGGTCCAAAAGTTTGAGATCACTAGTGGAATTGCAGTTATATACAGTAGTGTGCAAAAGTTTTACGCACTTGTGAAAAATGTTGCATAGTGAGGATGTCTTCAAAAATAATGACTTAAACAGTTTTCATTTATCAGTTAACATCATACAAAGTTCAGTAAACATAAAAAAGCTACATCAATATTTGGTGTGACCACCTTTGCCTTCAAAACAGCCCCAATTCTCCAAGGTACACCTGGACACAGTTTTTCTTGGCTGTTGGCAGATAGGACGTTCCAAGCTTCTTGGAGAATTCACCACAGTTCTTCTATCTATTTCGGCTGTCTCAATTGCTTCTGTCTCTTTATGTAATCTCAGACTGATACGATGTTCAGTGGGGGTCTCTGTGGGGGCCATGCCATCTGTTGCAGGGCTCCCTGTTCTTCTATCTATTTCGGCTGTCTCAATTGCTTCTGTCTCTTTATGTAATCTTAGACTGACACAATGTTCAGTGGGGGGCTTTGTGGGAGCTATGACATCTGTTGCAGGGCTCCCTGTTCTTCTATCTATTTCGGCTGTCTCAATTGCTTCTGTCTCTTTATGTAATCTCAGACTGACACAATGTTCAGTGGGGGGCTCTGTGGGGGCTATGACATCTGTTGCAGGGCTCCCTGTTCTTCTATCTATTTCAGCTGTCTCAATTGCTTCTGTCTCTTTATGTAATCTCAGACTGACACAATGTTCAGTGGGGGGCTTTGTGGGGGCCATGACATCTGTTGCAGGGCTCCCTGTTCTTCTATCTATTTCGGCTGTCTCAATTGCTTCTGTCTCTTTATGTAATCTCAGACTGACACAATGTTCAGTGGGGGGCTTTGTGGGGGCCATGACATCTGTTGCAGGGCTCCCTGTTCTTCTATCTATTTCGGCTGTCTCAATTGCTTCTGTCTCTTTATGTAATCTCAGACTGACACAATGTTCAGTGGGGGGCTTTGTGGGGGCCATGACATCTGTTGCAGGGCTCCCTGTTCTTCTATCTATTTCGGCTGTCTCAATTGCTTCTGTCTCTTTATGTAATCTTAGACTGACACAATGTTCAGTGGGGGGCTCTGTGGGGGCTATGACATCTGTTGCAGGGCTCCCTGTTCTTCTATCTATTTTGGCTGTCTCAATTGCATCTGTCTCTTTATGTAATCTCAGACTGACACAATGTTCAGTGGGGGGCTTTGTGGGGGCCATGACATCTGTTGCAGGGCTCCCTGTTCTTCTATCTATTTCGGCTGTCTCAATTGCTTCTGTCTCTTTATGTAATCTTAGACTGACACAATGTTCAGTGGGGGGCTCTGTGGGGGCCATGACATCTGTTGCAGGGCTCCCTGTTCTTCTATCTATTTCGGCTGTCTCAATTGCTTCTGTCTCTTTATGTAATCTTAGACTGACACAATGTTCAGTGGGGGGCTCTGTGGGGGCTATGACATCTGTTGCAGGGCTCCCTGTTCTTCTATCTATTTCGGCTGTCTCAATTGCTTCTGTCTCTTTATGTAATCTCAGACTGACACAATGTTCAGTGGGGGGCTTTGTGGGGGCCATGACATCTGTTGCAGGGCTCCCTGTTCTTCTATCTATTTCGGCTGTCTCAATTGCTTCTGTCTCTTTATGTAATCTCAGACTGACACAATGTTCAGTGGGGGGCTTTGTGGGGGCCATGACATCTGTTGCAGGGCTCCCTGTTCTTCTATCTATTTCGGCTGTCTCAATTGCTTCTGTCTCTTTATGTAATCTTAGACTGACACAATGTTCAGTGGGGGGCTCTGTGGGGGCCATGACATCTGTTGCAGGGCTCCCTGTTCGTCTATCTATTTCGGCTGTCTCAATTGCTTCTGTCTCTTTATGTAATCTTAGACTGACACAATGTTCAGTGGGGGGCTCTGTGGGGGCTATGACATCTGTTGCAGGGCTCCCTGTTCTTCTATCTATTTCGGCTGTCTCAATTGCTTCTGTCTCTTTATGTAATCTCAGACTGACACAATGTTCAGTGGGGGGCTTTGTGGGGGCCATGACATCTGTTGCAGGGCTCCCTGTTCTTCTATCTATTTCGGCTGTCTCAATTGCTTCTGTCTCTTTATGTAATCTTAGACTGACACAATGTTCAGTGGGGGGCTCTGTGGGGGCTATGACATCTGTTGCAGGGCTCTCTGTTCGTCTATCTATTTCGGCTGTCTCAATTGCTTCTGTCTCTTTATGTAATCTTAGACTGACACAATGTTCAGTGTGGGGCCATGACATCTGTTGCAGGGCTCCCTGTTCTTCTATTCTAATCTTTTCTATTTGCAAAAGTAATGTTTGGGATTCTAAAATTTATATTTCCTATTGACACACTAAAGCTGAAGATATAAATAACCATCTTAAGACAAATGCTTTTGTGAAACATCTTATGTGCCTAAGACTTTTATTTTTTGTTTACATTTTGAAAAAACAAATCATTACAAATTTGATTAGAAATATACAATCAAAATGTGTTTATTTTATTTCAGCCTATTTTTTAAGATTTAAGCATTTACATTTCATAAAAACAATTCCATGAAATTAAATTGTGTAATGTTTAACTAAATTAAATTATTCAAACTTACAATATAATTTATTTTATTTTATTTTATTAAAGATTACTCAATTCAATTTCATGGAATTTTGTTGCGTAAATGTTAAAACAATTTTTTGAGTGTAACGACTGGAGTAAAGGGTGAATTTAAAAATTAATGTGAATTTCAGAATGTGTTTTCTGTTTGCCGTTTGGTATTTCATAAGTTTGTGCAAAACCTGATGATTTATGTTTTTTCAACTTGATCTGAGAAGGTTCAAAAGGCATCTTTTTTTAACCTCACAATTTTTCTTCATTTGAAATATTTCTAAATCTCACAACTGTTTATTTTGAGGTTAAAATACATTTTTAAATTGTAGATTTTTAATGTGGTCTCAGACTTTTGGACCCCACTGTACATTTCCAAATACAAGTAAATGTTGAAAGGATAGAAAGGTACCAAGTGGATTTCATAGAGCAAAATATGCATTGAACTTAGAGCAGGGTGGCAGATAGTCGATATAATGCTGATGTATTTAATTGGCAAGTGACTGTACACAAAATTGCTCAAAAGAATTATGTAAATTGGCCAAGATGACAGTTATTGCGTTAAAAATGATCTCAAAATGGCCAAGTATCGGCCGATAATTTGACCTGGCCCATATATTAATCTTTCAATAATGGAAACTTGCAGTTCTCTAAAAAGAAGCTTTGTTTGTGTGTGTTTGGGTTCTGATTGCCAATTTGTACCTCTTTGCCCTGGTGGTCCACTATAGATATGTAATTGGGGCTCGTTTTATTGGGGTACGACAGAAGTACGTCGTATGGATCTAGGCCCACAGAGTCCAGCCCAAACTTCAACCACTCATCTCGAATCTGTTTCGCCAGGTCCAGATTCTGCTGCGACCCCGCCAAGTGGGGTAGCCGCGTGAACTTCCTTTAAAACCAGAAAAGACATTAGGTTTATGTTCTTAAATGCAAACATGTGAAACAGACATGAATTAAATTATATTTTAGAAATCTAGACAGTAAGAAATCTTAAGAGCAGGACTGGTGTATTGAGGGGACAGGTGGACAGGACAGCTTGGTAGGGTGGTCTCACTCTCACCTGAGATGGTGTTTAATATTCTCTGCTCGCATCTCATCCATAAATTCATGCAGGAAATTTTTTGATGTGTGTCCATGATCGACAGTAGTAGGTCGAGCAAACCAACCTGAGAAAATTTAAAAAAAATTTTAACAGCAAACCTTCAAACTAACATGCAATTTTTTGATTGCCTTAGTATTTCTGTTTTTCTTTTTTACATTTCTTTATTGCATTCGATATATAGACAAATAACATCCATGAAAATAACCTTTAACATCAACATATATTCCCCCACCCTCCCCTAACACCTCATCTAACAATACATAAGTAGAAGAATAGAAGAGTATTACATTCAGAGCATTGGGCATAAAACTGGAGACATATAGATGTAAATGACATCTGTAAATATTTGGAAAAGTGAGACCGACGAATGTCATATTTTCTGTTGAGATGACTAAAAGATAGAAGGACGTGAGCCCAATTTCATTCGGCTGTCATTTGGGCTGACCGACCATAATACGTTCAAAACTTAATTGGCTCAAATCAACTTAAGTAACGACAAAAGCAAGCTACATTTCAACAAGGTTAAAACAAGAAAGTCATAGATGTACTGTATTTCCATCATGGCAAACATTTAGATGATGCCTGATAGCATGACAGTAGGTGAATCTGTCAAGTTAATCCTGGTTTGTGCTAGTGCGAGTTACTGGACCTTATGTCTTTTTAGTAAAGCCTTGATTTCGTTATCTTGTAGGGATGTCAGAATACGAGTACTTCAGTGCGGAGATGTTTGTAAAAATATTTATTTATTTTAATTTGACATAATATATATTAGAAATAATAACAGTCTTACAACAGCATTGATATTACTAAATACCCACATGCTGTCTTGTGGTGGTTTCATCACACAAGTACACTCATTACTAAAAGTTGGTGTGTGTGTGTGTGTGTGTGTGTGTGTATGTGTGTGTGAGTTCAAATGGTCAAAAAGTCTGTCACGGTGAGATAAAGGAAAGGAAGTGATGACAGATGTAATAACACCAACTATTCAGAGATATAAACCTGAAAACAAAGACTAAGATGCATCTATGCTCAAGGAATTTGCAAACATTTCAACAAGGTTAAAACAAGAAAGTCATAGATGTACTGTATTTCCATCATGGCAAACATTTAGATGATGCCTGATAGCATGACAGTAGGTGAATCTGTCAAGTTAATCCTGGTTTGTGCTAGTGCGAGTTACTGGACCTTATGTCTTTTTAGTAAAGCCTTGATTTTGTTATCTTGTAGGGATGTCAGAATACGAGTACTTCAGTGCGGAGATGTTTGTAAAAATATTTATATATTTTAATTTGACATAATATATATTAGAAATAATAACAGTCTTACAACAGCATTGATATTACTAAATACCCACATGCTGTCTTGTGGTGGTTTCATCACACAAGTACACTCATTACTAAAAGTTGGTGTGTGTGTGTGTGTGTGTGTGTGTGTGTGTGTGTGTGTGTGTGTGTGTGTGTGTATGTGTGTGTGAGTGCAAATGGTCAAAAAGTCTGTCACGGTGAGATAAAGGAAAGGAAGTGATGACAGATGTAATAACACCAACTATTCAGAGATATAAACCTGAAAACAAAGACTAAGATGCATCTATGCTCAAGGAATTTGCAAACATTTCAACAATAAAATCTTTTATTAAGACACAACGCCATGAATCTTGCAAACTTTGTGTAGTCCAGCAACTAATGTTTCTCACAAACACATATTTTATCCTATTTAATGGACTGCTATTTTCTAAAAACACCCGACGAATCAATCTTTAAAAGCAATCAATTGTACACAATATAAATCGAACTACGGAAAGAGTGTTTTTAATCATGTTTTAAAGTAGTGAATAGCGTTAAAAGTACACTGAGCGTATCTGAAGCTGAGACAAACGTTAGTGTGACGACGACGATTTCAAAACGATCCCCGTTCACACGGATCCGCGAAAACGACTAAAAACACTGTATTATGCATGCCAGGCCAGTAGTTGGCGATGTCACTTCGTAAAGAAACACTACGCGCCTGCGCACATCAGCATTCTTCCACAGAGCGGTGAATACCAACAATGAAGATGGCGATCGCTGGTCGTAGTCGTGATACAGTAAATCTACACTTCGCTGGAGAAGCGTCAATAAACTCAAAATCTTCAGCAGCACAAACACAGTCCTGTAGTCCACCATTGTAGTTTTGAATGTCTCGCGCATTGTT
Source organism: Myxocyprinus asiaticus (assembly GCF_019703515.2). Lineage (NCBI taxonomy): Eukaryota > Metazoa > Chordata > Actinopteri > Cypriniformes > Catostomidae > Myxocyprinus > Myxocyprinus asiaticus. The sequence goes on from NC_059382.1 coordinate 3,664,069, forward strand.
TTGGAGTACTCGCGCGCATGCCTATAGACTGAACACGTAATACGCGTGCGCATGACGTCATCGTTTTCACAAATTCGCGTTTTTCTATGTTTACACGAAGATGATAATGGCATCATTTTCAAAAACTTGCACTTTGAAACCCGTTTTCAAAAGTTTGTGTTTTCAGGCTCCAAAACGCTGTTGTTGTGTAAACGAACAACCAAAACGCATAAAAAGTTTTACATTTTTAGTTGAAAACGTTGTCGTGTAAACAGCCCCGAAGTGACACTGATGATTGCCGGACAAATTAAACTGATACTTGATACTGTCAGAAGGATTGTGGAGAAACTTGGTCAGCCTCAGACCCTACACTCTCTTTGATAGAAAAAGGCGATCTTCAACCATTTCAGTAGCCATGGTCATCAGTGTTCAGAATATTTTCTGTATGTGGCGACTTATTCACACTCAGGAAAACACACCTTTTAAACACCTTCAACTGAATTATAACTATTTTCCAAACACATCTGCCACAGTTGAACCAGTGGTCAACTACAAACCAACGGCCAAACATTAGCATTCAACCACACACTAGTGGTCAAACTTTATCAGACAAAGACATCTGTCAACCACATCCAGGGTTTGAAATTAACTTTTTGGCTCACCAGCCACTGTGGCTAGTAGTTTCCAAGGTCACTAGCCACTTAAAGCACCTATTATGGTTTTTCAAATATTACCTTTCATGTAGTGTGTTAAATAGCTGTTTGTGAATGTAAAAAAAGTTTGCAAAAATCAAAGTGCATGACAAATGGAGTTATTGACACCCAAAAGAAAGAACCGATTCTGAACACCTGAAACGAGTCGTTAGTAATTCCAGACTTACTTCCTGTACTAACCTATGTAATTTGGTAACAAAAAACCCGCCTCTGGTCTTAATTGGCTGCTCACGAACAGCTTTGACCCGCCCTCAAACACTACACTAAGCGGTAGACCAATCACAACAGACTGGGACATCTGACCAATCAGAGCAGAGTATGCTCTCTGAAAGGAGGAGTTTAGAATGAATCCTTTAGAACGGATCATTGAACAAGTCGTTTTTGACACTGGAAAAAAAGGTAATGCTGCAATTTAAATTATGAGCAAATTAAAGTGTTTTTTGACCTTGGATGCATGTAAATCTATTGTATGAGACCTTTAAAACAAAATTAGGCACGTTTAAAAACCATAATAGGTGCTCTGTAAAGGTGCACTCAGTAATTCTAATCAATACACTTTTTGTCAAATTCTGCAAATATCAACTCAGTCTGCTAGCTGTCCGTTCTGTGGGTGGGCTGAAACAAATCGAGTATTTGTACACAGTCCTGGCTCCGTAAATGGGACAAAAACAAAGTGGAACAGACTGATCCGCACAACACTACTCCAGCCAGTCAGCAACAGGGGGTGGTTCTTGTGCGTGCACAGGATGGGGGGTGGGGGCAGAGCGAGAGGGAAATTAATTAAAAGAGCAACGGCAAATCTGGCTGATGCGAACTTTCTAAACTCCAAGGAGGACAAATGGCTGAGAAACAGACCAAGAGAAAAAGGTCAGACGAATATAAACTAAAAAAGAGGGATTATGATAAGTCGAGGGCTAGGAGCCGCGTCAACATCGGCAAGGCTTTTCAGCAGTGGAGAGACCGCTGAGAGGTAAAAGGCTTGAAGACGGATGCATAAGTTGCTCTTTTTCTTCTCGATAGGTGGGTAACATCAATTTTGCTATGTTTCACAGAACCCATATATGGTGTTGTTGTGATGTTAGATTTAGTAGCAGGAGGAGCACTAACAGTGCTCCAAAGACGCACTGAAGGGAGGGATGTGTTTGTGTTGGCAGTTGAGTTCAGTGTTTCTCAGGAATCTCTGTGGGCTCAGCGGTTAAGACTCTAGGTTACTGATCAGAAGGTCAGGGGTTCAAGCCCCAGCACCACCAAGATGCCACTGTTGGGCCCTTGAGCAAGGCCCTTGACCCTATCTGCTCCAGGGTTGCTGTATCATGGCTCACCCTGCACTCTGACCCCAGCTTGGCTGGGATATGTGGGGAAAAAAAAGAATTTCACTGTGTATGTGCAAATGTATATGTGTGATAAATAAGTATAATTATTAATTAAATAATTAATTATTATTCAATTGTTTGGACGTTATTTGATCAAGAATGATATTATTTTTAGCAGGACACAGGCCTAATGATGTAAGTCACCTTTAGAATATCTATGTCATGGACAGTTAGAACAGGAGGAAAATCTGTCCATAATTTGTCCATAATTCATGGAAGTTTTAATCCCTTCATTCTAAATTGTACTTACCTATATGAAAGTTTACCATTGTTCTTGCATTGTTTAACAGTGGCATTTGTAATGATAAGGCCATTACCACAGGTAAGACCATGGATGGCTCCTCATTGCTGTGGTTAGATTAATGTAGTTGTAGTAACTACATCTTCTAAAGTTGTAATAAAAATAAAGTCTAATAGATTCACTTTGATAGATTAAATATGAATCTATACAAGTTACTGGTTACCAAATACCAAAACATTTTAGTAAGTATGATGATGTGTATTTTAAAAACTGATCATGTGTGTATTTGTTTCCTCTTTACCTTGTCAGTGCTGTTTATAATGAAGGGGCTGTCTAGCAGTTTGAGGGGTTTGATTTCCTCCAAATAGAGCTTTATACTAGATTGTTCTCTGTATAATTCAAATGGGTCACATAAGTTTTATGGTGTCCGCCAGCTGCCCTGATATCAAGTAAAGCCTGACTCCATCACGCAAGTTTTGCTCTGGAGCACACTGACCATATAAGTCCACTGCACGGTGCGCCCACCGTTTTCAATTATTTCCAATGAGAATCCACCTTGTGAGCATGGCGCTCGCCTCCCATTGAAATGAATTGAAAACGCTCACTTCAATTCACTCACCAGGTGCCAGTGGACGCCCAGCATGATGTACGCCCGGTGGTTCGTGTGAAAGTACGCTTCATTCGCCCCACATAGATGTGCGTGTAAGTTATGAGAGGCATGAATACCATTAATTTCTTAGAATGTTCAATGCAGGAAAACCCCTGAAAAAGATCACCCGCCAAAGTGGCTGGTAACAGTGACGGAGTTACCCACCACTGCCGATTTGTACCCGCATTTGGCGGGTTGGCGGGTGTTCATTTCAAACCCTGACCGCATCCTAACGGTCATTCGACTATTAGCCAAACACACATCCGGTAACCAACAGTCACCCAACTATCAGCCAAAAACTTTTGGCAAACACATCCGGTGAGACACGCCCACTCATCAGGCATCCTTATCTCATCCATCAATATATTTTTTACATTTACTGCCTTATATCACTACTCAGGAGCCTGCTTGGTTCTTAATTCAATAGAATATTGTTTAAAAGCAAAAGTAAATGAAAGCGATCAAAATATCTCTTCTGCTGAAAAGAACAGTGGATGAATTAGATTTTTAGTATTGATTTTATTTATTATTTAATTATTTAATTGAATGATTTTTATTTACTTTTGCTGTTTAATTTTGTATTTAAGTATTTATTATTTAAATATACAAATATAATTAAACAAATAAATAAATCACAAAAAAGATCTAATTGAGCAGAAGTGGGTGGGGTCTCATTGGACCACACCTGTCCTGAAGGCATATGGTATATCTAGAATGAAGCACCTGAAAACAGGACAGACAGGTACCAGGAGTCACTGCACCAGGAGCCCCCTCTGAATGCACCACCAGTGCAACAATACAAATATACAAAAAATAAATCTTCGGTTACGGTTATTGATTCTGCAATCACAAAAATGTAAAATAAAATGAATCAATAATAATAATTTTATGATTTACGCATTTGAATTTCATAACAAAATTCTATCAAATTAAATGGGTCAATCTTTAACAAAATAAAATGAAATTATTAATAATGACATATTTTTAAAACTACACAATTTAATTTAATGCAATTTATTATGATATTGAAATATATATATATATATATATATATATATATATATATATATATATATATATATATACACATTTTTCTTTTTTTTTTTTGAGTGTGTAGCCGCTCGTTTGGCAACACGTTTTGTTGTTTTTTCTCTAAAAATGCGCACAAAGCACAGTGTAAAACACAACCTGTCTTCTACCAAAGCATTACAGCTATTCATAATAAAATGACGGAGACACTGAAACTCACCAATGATAAAGCCAATCAAGAAAAAAGCCGTAATAACTGTTAACCGGCAAATCCAGCTGACAATTTTGTTCTCGGTTCCCATTTGACTGCGAGCCGTACTGTACTTTGAAAACTGATTGTCAACTAGAAACGTCGAAATAGGAGAGAGGCTGCGGGAGTATGGAGGTGGGACTTGGTCTGAAAAAGAATGATTCACTTCAGCGAATCGGTTTGTTCGAACAATTCGTTCAGAAACGATTCAACGATTCATTTGATTCCTCGCTCGCTCAGCGTGTCCCCTGAAGTCCCCGCTCGGCATTTTACGTGTTCATTCCTCATAGAGACATAAATATTGGCTAAACCTTTGCTGGTCGTAGCTGGTTTGTGTTGTTTACGAGCCTGACCAAGCTGACAAGTGCCCCAAACCCCACTAAAACAATCAAACCAGACCAGTCTGACTAGTGGCTAGCATCTCCGGGATCAGGAAAGCATCGAAATCGAATTAACATCTGCTAAACATCTTAAAAAGATCAGATTTACAAACATAAATCATAACCATCTCAAAGACATCTGCTGAATAATGGCATGCGATAAATAGGCTCCTTATTGGCATACGTCTTAAAGACGTATTGCAGATGAGCAAACGATGTATAAAATACATCTTCCAGATGTAAACACACACATCAAATACACGTCTGGGTAATGCATGTGCTATCAGAGATCATGCTTAGACTAGCAAACCACCTCCCTGACAGTACACATACATCACATCTGGAAGACGTATTTTTTACGTCGTTTGCTCATCTGCAATACGTCTTTAAGACGTTTCCTCTCGGATGTCAAAAAGACGTTCCGCAGATATCTTTGAGATGTTTACGATTATATGTTTGTAAATCTGATATTTTTAAGATGTTTAGCAGTTAATTGGTTAAGTTAATTAAAATGCGATGCTTTCCAGAGGAAAAGATCTAAAATAGACATCTCGGAGATGTGTGCTCTGGGCTTACTTCAGATCGGGACTTCTGTTTACGTTTTCGATCCAGTTATATCAATTGTTTCAGAAGTCACGTATTTTTATTTTATTTATTTTTTATGATCTAAACATATTTCCCATCACATAGTTTAGGCTACTCATTAAATTTAACCTTACAGTCGCGTGATATACAAACGCTTCGAGAATTGGTTCGATCGAATCATTTGCAAGAACCGATTCAGATGAACGATTCGTGGGCAATTCGAACATCACTGTATCGGCGGTTCACTTGTCGCTTACGATTAGATCAAAGGAAAACAGAAGTTGCACATCATTTCTGTTAAAGTGAGTGAATGTAAGACGAAAGTGTGCGTGAATTCAATATTCACTCTTGAGAGTCATTTGGACAAACCGGTTCACTCCGAACTGCAGCTGCGCGCATGCATGAAGGTGCACAGTGAGTAGAGGAATGCGACATGCTGTTTTAGTTGGAGATTATTTAGACAGAGAGAAGCGGGTGACACGGAGGGGGTATGTATGAGGGTGGGGTGATTGTTTTCTCGGTTTTCAGTTTGTGATTTATTGGCTGGGCAAATAACGTTACATAAATACACAGCATTAGATTAATTTTCTGAGGGGTCCTTATATGTTCTTGCCCTATTTAGGACTCAAATGTAGTCGAAATTTCAAATGTATAAGGGGGAATGGTATGCAATTTGAGGAGATCAGCACAGCATCTTATAGACAAATAAAACAGGATAAATAAATAGGGGTGG